>NW_005842521.1:0-494 GCF_000455745.1 Alligator sinensis
CCGAGCTTTTTGCCAGCAGTACACCCAGCTGACGCGAACGAGACGCGCAGACGTATCCGGGAATTGGAGGAGGACGTGGCAGAGCTCGAGGCTGCTCTGCTGGCCGCTGGCAGCGACATGGCACTGAGCGAGAGCCTCCGGTTCCGCAGGAAATGTCTGCGTGACTTGGCGGAGAGCGCAGCCCACGGTGCGAGGATCCGCGCCCGCTCCCAGGAGCTGTTGGAAACTGACACTCCGACCCGCTTTTTATTCAATCTGGAACAGCGGAGGGCAGCGAGCAAAGTCTTGGATCATCTCAAGACTCCTGAGGGCCGGGTAATTACAGAGCCGGGAGAAAAACGCTAACATGCCGTCGCCTTCTATCGTGACCTGTTTGCGGCCGAGCCGTCGTGCCCTGAGGCCACGCGGGAACTCCACGGGGGCCTACCACGACTCGATGCCCTGGAGGCCGGAGAGCTTGAGCGGGACTTGTCCCTGCAAGAGCTGGCGGGCGG
>NW_005842521.1:2041-26921 GCF_000455745.1 Alligator sinensis
TTCCGGCTTGTGCCGTGCCCTGGGCCCTCACCAGGCTGCTTTTGTTTATTTTCTCGGGGTGAGAAGTTGAAGGTTTTTGTACGTGTACTATGGGACAGGGAAGGGTGGAATTGTTCATTTCTCGAGGGCTATATATAGCATGTTAGACATGATGTGGATTACTGCGAAGGTGTTTGTCACAGTGTGATGTTCTGAATGTCCTGGAATGGTTTCTCTTTGGTGTGGTTTGATGGTTTTTTGCTTTCTGTACCTGATGTTTTGTGAAATAAAGTTGTTAAAAGTCAAAGTCAGACACTTATCTTTTTAGTTAGTATAAACTTTTTTTGGTTTTCTTTGCTTAGTTATAGCTTCAAATTAACCCTGTCCTGGTAGGAATGGCTGCTTCTACACCCAGCAGCTGGCATGAGGATGCCTCTCAGAGCCTCCCCATTACCCATGGCTTAAGGGGTCACACCCCTCCCCACATTGGGGTCGAGGTCTGCATCGATGCCCTTGCTAGTCTCCTGGGACAGCATAACATACGTTACGCAGGTCGTGTTAACACGGTCCCAATGATTTACCTCAGCGATTCCACCCTAGTTAACAGGGTGTGCTCAGAGGGCCTGGACATTGCGGGTGTGCATTATTTTGCCATGCCCCTAGACACTCCAGCAGTGAGGGTGGTGATTTCTAATGTGCCCCCACATGTGACCGATTGGGAGGTGACCAAGGAACTCGACCCCTATGGGGTTCTTATGAGTTCCTTTCGCCAATTGACAATGGGAAGTAAGAACTCCAAACTGAGGCACATCCTGTCTTTTCCAAGGCAGGTTTTCATGCTTCTCAGGGAGGGCCCACGGTCTCTGCCTCAGTCCTTGAGCCTCATGTTCAATGGGCGGAGGTTTGTGATCTATTTTTCCTTTGGGGAGACAACGTGTTTTCAGTGTGGTAGCTCTTCCCACCTAGCAGCCCAATGCCTGCGTGGGAGATCAGCCAGAACATCAGTGACTACAGCGGTGCCGACGGATGACGCATCCACTTCTGGGACGCAGGTCCCACCCAGTGAGGCCAGGAGCTTTTCCCAACCTCCTTCTACCCCTGGTTCATCTGAGGGGGATGGAGTTTCTGGTGTGACAGTGTCATCCAGCAGAGGGGCTGGGACTAGGCCCCAACCCTCCCCACCACTCATTCCACCTACAGTGCCCACCCCCACCAGTACGGAGATGCCACCAGGTGGAGAGTCTGATGCCTCCACTTCCCCCCTGCCTGCCCTGACCACCCTGATTGAGGTGCTTGGGGTGGTCAGCGATTGTGGCACCAAGGCCCTATTGGATGATGGGGTTCAGGCCTTCTCCTAGCCCAGGTCCTCCACCACGACCTTGTTTGGGGTGGATGGCCCTGGGGAGGCAGGCCAGAAGCAGTCTGACCCATCCTCTATGAAGGGTGGGCCATCTGCCACAAAGAAGAAGAACAAAGAGAAGAAAGTGAAAGGGACCACTCAGGACTCCCCATCCTTGCTGAGACCTTCCTCATCTGGTGCTGGGGGGGGCCCCTGCTGGAGAGCCTGGCCCCGCTCCAGCTGTCATGTCAATGACCCTGTTGACTGGGGATGACGGCAGCTTGGTGGTGGGGGAGGCGAAGGCGGAGGTCACTGACCACTCACCTGTCTCCCAGCTTCCAGAGCTGGGTGGCAGTAAGACCTATGCACAATGTCTCTCTTCTGGAGATCTGACCCAGGGGGCATCAGAGGAGTCTGCTGACCTCTGGGTCACACCCCAAGCTACTGAATTAGATGAGGAGGCTAGTGAGATGGAGATCCAACTTTCTGAGTGTCGCAAGCAACCTCAAGTGCAGGATGGACTCTCTTCCTCCAAGAAGGTGGGGATTGCTCTTCGAGAGCCAGACCTTGACCTGGAAGATCAGAGGAGGTTGATGGGTTTAGATATTGAGGGTGTAGAAGCTGAGCTCCCAACTAGGGTGCAGCCTCACCATGCGTCTGTTGAAAACATGTAGCCCTTGTTGGCAGACTCCCCCTGGGTCGGTCCCGACAATGGGGGGCTCCTGACATTTTTTAAACAGACTAAGGGACAGAAGAACATAGCGGGGCCTATCACCCAATGGTGCGTGGATCCTAAAGTTTTTATCAAGGCTGCCAGAGCTGCGGCCAAACTGATGGAACAAGATCTAGGCACTCGGCAGATGGCTTATTGTCTGGAGAAGCTCACACAGCGGGTTAGAGATAAATGGGGCCTGGAGGGGTCCCTGGAGTAGAGTAGGGCATGATAGGCCTTTATTTTTTACCTGTCTCTGCTTTTTGCTCTGCTCTCGGGGGCTCGCTCTTCTATTTACACCTTACCTCACTCTTCCTCTCCCATACCCACACCCATGGCAGCCACAACCATTGGTCCTTTTAACATCAACGGCTGTCGAGATCCGGTAAAACAGGAGGCCATTCTGGAGCTCTTGTGTCAGAAGCATCTGGCTGTCACCTTCCTCCAGGAGACGCATTCCAACAGGCTCAATCAGTTGACTTGGCATGCTGCCTGGCAAGGCCAGTTGTTTTTGAGTCATGGCACCAACCTTAGCGTCGGGGTTGCAACTCTCCTATCGTCACAACTACAGCATGACATGGAGGTGGCACAGGAAACTGTCCCCGGCCGCCTGCTAACTGTCCGCGTCACCCTAGCACAACACCACCTGCTACTCGTCAACGTTTATGCACCTACTGATGGCCAGGAGCAGCTCACTTTCTTCAAGACCTTGGCTGCCCTTTTGTGTGATGCTAGTGAGAATGATGACCTGCTCCTTGTAGGTGGGGACTTTAATTGTACTACTGACACCCCGCTCGACCGTATGGGGCCTGAGCCTCACCTGCTCTCAGCCCGCAAGCTGCAGTCTGTCTTGGAGACTGCAGGCCTCGTTGATGTCTGGTGAGCCCTGCACCCCGATGCACTCCAGTACACCTAGGCCAGTATGAGTGCTGGCAGTGTCACTATGGCCTCAGGCCTGTCAGATCATGGCATGGCTTGCTGTGAATTGAGCCTGCTGGGGAGAACCTGTGTGCTAGCACCCTATTGGTGCTTCAACGTCAGCCTACTTCTAGACTCTTACTTCCGGGACTGCTTTGCCAACTTTTGGCAGGGCTGGGAGGCCACAAGACTGAACTATTCCTCCTGGAAGCTATGGTGGGATGTCGGCAAGGTACAGATCCGGGCTTTTTCCCAGCAATACACACAGCTGGCCACATATGAAATGTGCCGCCGCATCAGAGAGCTGGAGGAAGATGTGGTAGAGCTCGAGGCTGCCCTGCTGGCTGCCGGCAGTGATGCGGTGCTGCGCGAGAGTTCTGTAGGAAGTGCCTGCATGACCTGGCAGAGAGTGCAGCCCGTGGAGCGAGGATCCGTGCCAGCTGCCAAGAGCTGGCTGAAACAGATGCCCCAACCTGGTTCTTCTTCAACCTGGAGTGATGATGGGCAGTGAGCAAAGTCTTAGATCACCTCAAGACCCCTGAGGGCCAGGTAATCACTGACCTGGGTGAAGTACATGAGCACGCCGTTGCCTTCTATCGTGACCTGTTTGCGGCTGAGTCGTCCTGCCCTGAGTCCACACGGGAACTCCGTGTGGCCCTGCCACACCTTTGTGCCCTGGAGGCCAGCGAGCTTGAGCAAAAATTGTCTCTGGCGGAGCTGACAGCTGCTGCAGCTGGCCTCACCTCCGGCAAAGCCCCAGGCCTCGACGGGTTACAGGCTGAGTTCTTCAAGACTTTCTGGCCTCTTCTCAGTCCCTGTCTCCTGCGTGTTTTCCAGGAGAGTCTTTCCGACAAGGTCTTGCTGATCAGTTGCCACTGTGCAGTGCTCACGCTGCTGCCCAAGAAAGGAGACCTTGGCTGCATTAAAAACTGGTGGCCGGTCTCCCTGCTGTGCATGGACTATAAGATTCTGGCCAAAGAGCTGGCCATCCGCCTCCGCACTGTCATGGCCTCCATCACCGGGCCTGAGCAGAGCTACTGTGTGCCGGGCAGAACCATCCAAGACAACCTGTTTCTGCTGCACGACCTGCTTACAGCCAGTGAACTCTTTGGCCTAGACATTGGTGTCATCTCTTTGGATCAGGAGAAAGCCTTTGACCGGGTGGACCACGCCTACCTCTTTCAGACCCTGGAGGCCTTTGGCTTTGGGCCCCTTTTCACCAGGGCCCTCCAGGTCTTGTATCAAGACACTTCCAGTCTGCTCAAGGTGAATGGGATGCTCTGTGCCCCGTTCCCCGCATGCAGAGGCATCCATCAGGGCTGCCCCATGTCGGGCATGCTCTATGCCCTGGCCATTAAGCCACTGCTGCATGTACTGTGGCACCGCTTGGGTGGTGTGGCTTTGCCACTGGCCATGGGCCTGTCTATTGCCCCTCCGCTCTCATTTTCAGCATATGCAGACAACGTGACCATCTTCCTTAACACCCAGGAAGACATGGAGGCCCTGACAGACTGCCAGCGAGCCTACGAATGTGCGTCTTCAGCCCGTATCAACTGGGCCAAGAGTGATACCCTGTTGCTTGGTGTGTGGATCACCATGACTCCCCCAGATTTGCCAGGGGGCCTTACCTGGTGCCATGAGGGCCTTAAGGTCCTGGCCATGTTCCTAGGGCCATCAACCTCCATGGCGCGCAACTGGGACGGCCTCGAGGAAGGAGTGGAGGCCTGCCTACAAAGGTGGCACTGGCGCCTACCCAGCCTCTCCTACCATGGACGTATCCTCATCGTGAACAACCTAGAGGCGGTGACCTTGTGGTACCAGTGCACCGTACTCGATCTGCCACAGGACCTACTCGAGAGACTCCAGCGCCTCCTGGTCGATTTTTTCTGGGATGGGTGCCACTGGCTCCCACAAGTTGTCCTTTACTTCCCTGTAGCTGAGGAGGGCCAGAGTTTGGTTGACCTTGCGAGGAAGGTGGTTGCCTTCTGCCTGCAGGCCCTTCAATGGCTCCTGTACAGTGAGGAGCACCTACCTTGGCAACAACTGGCATGCCGGTTTCTGCAGAGGGTGGGGACCCTCAGCTTTGACCGGGAGCTCTTTCTGTTGGACCTCACGCTTTTAAACTGGGTGGTGCTTCCGGCTTTCTACCGTGGTATGGTACGAGCCTGGCAAGCCACTTTCCACCTCCAGACCCAAGCCTGTCAGGCCTGTCACCTGTGTTCCCACATTTGCTGAGGGAACCCCTGGTGCGCAACCCAATTCTGAGGTGCCCCATGCCGAGCCTGGCCTCTGCCAGTCTCACGGCCATTCTCATCCAGGCATGTGTCCTCTGCCTGACCCATCTCCTTGACCCCGCTCGGTCGGCCTGGCTCTCGCCCGAGGCCTTAACCACCCGGCTGGGCATGCACTCCGTCCACAGCGTGGGCCGTTTTCTGTGTGACATTTGAGTTGCCCTCCCAGTGGAGGCAGCAGGCACCCTGGATGACCATCTCCAGGCAGGCCAGGTCCCCTGTGCTGCAGATGTCCCGAGTGAGGCTTTTCCTGCATTACCAGTCACCCCAGCTGTAGCCGGCGAGCTGGCCACTGGCCCTGGCACCCTGCTGATGCTCTCTTTGCCTCCTGACAGTGACACGGGTTGCCCCTTTGCTTTTCTGTCGTGTAGAAGCCTATATGCCTGGGTGGTTCATGTCCGCCATGCCCAAGTGCTGGCAGGCTGCCCTGATACACCGTAGCGATGGTGCCTGGGGCTGCCAGATTCCCCACCAGCCCACCCGGCGTGGCACACATTGCATAAGCCGCCAACCACCAAGAAGACTGGTAACCTGCAGTGGCGACTGCTGCACAGCATCCTAGCCACTGGTACATTTGCGTCCCACTTTGACCCAGTTGCCTCGATGGCCGGTCCCGTCTGCCTGGGGGGTGTTGAGGAGATCCTCTTTCATGCCTTCCTCGACTGTCCCCGCCTGTGGCCGCTCTTTGTCACCCTTGAGCCGCTGCTATGAGCGATGGGCAGGAGCTTCTCAGAGACCACCTACGTGTGCTGCTACCCATACCGGGCAGCTGAGAAGGTCCTGGTTCGGGCCAGAGTGGCCGTCCTCAAAAGCCGCCGAAACTGGCTTGCCAGGACTGGCTCAGATGATGCCCTGCGGCTTTTCCGCCTCTTGGTGCGGGCGCGCCTCTTGCTGGAGTTTGAGTACGCTGTGCTCCGGCGGGCGGTGCCTGCCTTTGAGACACACTGGGCCCTTGAGGGAGCGCTGTGCCACGTGGAGGACAGCTGTCTCAAATATGTGCTCTGATGTCATGACTGGTCTGGGCGACCGGGCTGGCTCAGTGTCGGACTACGACTTCCAGCTCATGCTGTGTCCTGGGCCCTCACCAGGCTGGATTTTTGCTTTCTTTTTGTATCGGAAGTTGAAGGTGTTGTCATGTGTATGATTGGATAGAGCAGGGTACAAATTGGTTATTTATAATTATGACCATGTGGCCAGCACTTCGACCACATAACTAGCATGTAAGACACAACATGGAATGTAGCAAAGGTGTCTGTCACGGTGTGATGTGCTAAATGCAATGACGTGGTGTTCTTGGTTTGATAGTAATTTGTTTGTTTTTTTGCTTTGTAAGCGGCCAACCTTTTTGTATCCCTGAACCCCTGAATAAAGTAATTAAAAAATCCTTCCTTCCTAAATGTACAGTTTTTATTCATAGTTCAAATACTTTCCAATGGGACTTGCTAGACAATGGGATGAGCACTTAATCTCATAATTGAAATCTTTCTTTTTTGTTGTTTGTCTTTCTAATAGGCCAATCCCACTTTAATAGCACAGTTCAAGGCTTTTGAAGATATCATATGAAATCTTAGCAGTGTACCTGAGTGGCAGAAGAAAAACGAGTTGAACATTTCCAGAAAATTTTGAAGGAGTAATATTTCTCTAATGCTACTTTTTCAGACATTTAAAATGGCCAAACAACATATTCAACATCCAGTGACTGTATTAAAAGTTGAACGGAACCCCAAATCTGAACAGTGTTTAATGCAGTGAAACCTTAATTCAGTTCTTTTAACTGAGGTGTAATCTTATGGATAGGCACAAAAATTCACTGCAGCTCAGCTGAATCCACTGGAACTGTTTGGAATCTAAAAGTAAGTGGAATCTAAAACAATAATTTATCTTCTGTTTTATTCAGGGTAACATGTAGTGTTCGGCTTTAAGAAAGGGGTGGACAAGTTAAAAAGAGTCCAGAGGAGAGAAGCAGAATAATTAAAGATCTAGAAAACATGGCATCTGAGGAAAGAATTCAAGGAATTGGGATTATGTAATCTAAAGGGAAAAAAAGACTGAGGGTGGATTTAATATAAAGAGAGTTGTTATAAAGAGGATGGCAATATTTTTTTCCTGTGTGCACCAGAAACAGGACAAGAAGTAATTGTTTTACATTGCAGTAAGAAGGTTTAAATTAGATACTTAAGAGAAACTTTCTAACTGTGAGAGTGGTTAAACCCTGGAACAGATTACCTACAGCAACCTTTTAGGCTGTGGGCCAGTCACTCAATTTGGGTCAAGAGTAGGCAGATGGGCAGGCACAAGGACCCAGCCACTTGGACTGTGTGAAATTTCACCGGCTGTTTCATTTCAACACTTTTTCAACTCATTTCAAGCTCAAAACAGCAAAATCAAAATGAAACAAAGGGCTTCAAAACATTGTCAAAACAAAACGAGGGCAGTCAAAACTTTCAAAACATTTCAAGTTTTGAAGCTCAAGCTGGGCTTGCCTTCAGGGAAACAAAGTAAGGAGAGGTAGGGGGAAGAGTTGGGAAGGACTTCTTTCATATTGACTGTGTAGCTGGCCTGTGACTGTGATCCTTCCCTGAGGTCCCCTCCAGTCCCGGTGCTTTGGGGGATGAATGGAAAAACAGCATAAAAGGCAGCATTGTTTGAACTGGTCTGCTTTCTGCCTTGGGGCCTGGCAGTTACTAAGCTGTGACTTCCAGCAGCTCAGGAGCATTAGACAATGAAGGCTACTACGAGCATTGGTCTGAATGATTTCCTACTTGCTAGCCTAGCAAGTGGGATTTCACAATACCTTTGCTTTCTTCTAGACCCTTTTATTTTATTACAATATTCATTGATTTATTCTTTTCAATTTTATAATTATATTGGATATTACACTATAGAATACATATAGGAAGGGAGATACATTTATATTTTATTTATATACATTTATACCTTGCGGCATATACTACATACCTTATAGAATTTATAAAGGAATTCAGATACATTTATATATTTGTATAAAAACAAGATGCTATGAAACATACCATGAAGTGTGCTGGAAAGGCAGCTGGCAAGCCTTCAGGGAGAGGCAGAAGAGTGGGTAGAAGGAGAGGTGTAAGTCCGCCCTCCCCACCCCCCGCCACCCCAAACTGAGATGCAGCCTTGTTCCTACAAATAGTAGGGATGAGGCTTCCAGAAGCAGCAAGAAGAGGGGAGCAGTGCCAGTGCCACTGCCTATGCCTGAGACTGCATCCCCTCCAAGAGCACCAACCATAACCCCCACCACCACCACCACCATGACAACAAGCAGCAGCACTAGCATGACCACCCCCATTTCACTTCCCATGCTGAGCCTTCCAGTGACAGAGGAAGAGCTGGAGCTGGATCTGTATCTCAGTGCCCTAGCAAGAGAAATTCTGTGGAAGGAGGAGGAATCATTTGTGTTTGTGCTCCACACCCCTCAAGTTTCCCCTAGAGCCAGGTCTCCTTTGCCAGAAGGAACTTCAGAGGAGGCTGAGGTAGAGGTTGCAGAGGCAAGTGGCTCAGATGAGTCTGCTCCTCCTGTTGCTGTGCCTCTGCCTGCTGAGGATGGGGAAATTGCAGCATCCACACATGCACCCGCACCCCATAAGTGAGCAAGTAGTGTGGTCTGGGGTCATTTTGAGCTGGCAGATGATCCCACATATGCTATCTGCCTGCACTGCTGAGCCAAAACCAGCTGGGGCAAGGAAACAAAACACATGAGCATGACGGGGATGCTGATAGATCGCAGGTACTGCCCCCTTGCCCTTGCTCCTCCTCAGCCTGGCACTAGCGGGAGCATGCCCAAAGGGAAATCCCCCTCTCGCTCCAAAGCCCCCATCCCCCCAAAGCAGAGGCAGGTCATCCTGGACCAGTGGGGGAAAGGCAGACAGAAAGGGGGACGTGTTGCAAAGGCAAGTGAAATAACCCAGAGCACTGGGGAGATGCTTGCTGTCGATGGCCAACCCTTCTCCTTAGTTGGGTGGCCAGGGTTCAGATGGCTCACGGCGCTCATGGCCCCATCATACCAAGTGCACGCATGCAGCACCTTCAGCAGCACAGTGGGGCCTGCCCTCCCTGTATGAGGCAGAGAGTACTTGAGGGAGGAGCTGCACAAGGCAGAGTCTTGCACTTCACCTCAGACATCTGGAGTACCCAGAGTGGAGATCATGCATACCTCTCCCTCACAGGGCAGTGGTGTGACCAGTCAGGCCGTTGGTGGGCTCTCCTTCAATCCGAGGTGATAGATGAGTCCCACATGGCAACAGAGATTATGGGGACCATGAACCGCTTGGTGCAGGGGTGGGTAGGGCGGGTTCATCCATGGGTTCATCGTCACCGACAATGGGGCCAATATGGTCAAGGCAGTCTGTGATGCCAACTTTGTTGGCATCCGCTGTGTGGCACACAGGTTCCACCTCATGGCCAGGGATGCCTTGGAGGGGGCAGGGCTGCAGGTGATGGTGCAAGCACTACCAGCAAACTCATAGTTAAATGCAAGAAGGTGGCAGGCTACTTTCACTGGAGCATCAAGCGGGGCAAGATGAAAAGTGGTTTGTAAATTCCCTTTGAGGATCAGGCCTGAGAGACTGGAGACAGGTGGTGTTCTTGTCTTTGATAGATTTTTGGTGTGTGCTCATTCTGATACACAGTTGTTGCTTGGTGTCTCCTGATGGAGATATATATTGTATTGTGAAGATATCTCCATACTGGAGATATTGTTGGCAGGTTTTGCATGTCTTGTCATGGCATGGTCAGAATCCATTTGGCTTGTTTGGGGCTGTAGGAAGTTGGCTTCTGGTGATGAGGTTAGCGAGGTTCAGTGCTTGTTTCAATTTACAAACCACTTTTCACAGACAAGTCTATGAAATGCACTTCATCAACCTCCTAGGTACAGAAACTCATAGACTCAATATAGACATTGGAATTCTGACATACTACAACCTGCCAGATACCTGACTCCCCAGGTACCTCTCCACTTCTACCTGTACTGCTGCATCCCCCTTATCCCCCACACCAGCCTGTCCCTCACCCCCTGATGCCTCCATTTCAATTTTCACTGACTGGCTTGCTTGCCTGCATTACATGCCAGCCTCTGGCTTTTTCACTATTCCTTCCATCCAGGAACAGCACACACACCAACTGCAGGTTCTTCCTCAGCCTGACAAAGAGTTTTTCAACCCAAAAGCTTACTAAGATATATTTCTCTAACTATTGAGTTGGTCTACTAAAAGATACCAGATTGACCCAAAGAACCTTATATGCCAGTGCCATGTCCTTAGACCAACACCCCTAGCACCTGTCCCCAGTCAGCTGACTGGAAGGACACAGGGCCCTGGGCACATCTAAGCCCCAGAGCTGGGGCTGGCAAGGAGACTTCTCTGACAGCTGCTGGAGAAGAAGCTCCTGCAGGAAAGGAAAAAACTGCTCTGTCACAGTTTGGCTGCCTGAGATGCTGCCAGTACTACTGTGCTGCTTACTAAGTTATTACCTGTTGTTATTTAAAGTGGTGGATTGAGAGGAGGCTGTAGGGGAGGAGGAGACCTCATTGGGGCACACTACTGTGTTGTGTAGAGGCCCCAGCGTCAGTGAGGGCTCACCTTAACACATACATACAGTAACACACGTCATGAGTTTTGCTTGTCAGCAGCTTGAGGTGCAGTTTCCCAGAAACCCCTACACCTATCTCCTTGAAACCTGGCAGACTTCATGGTCTCAGCAGGGGTTACCTTGCCTGCTTTTTTTTACCCCCCCCTGTGGCTTCACACTTACAAGTGACACAAGTTTTATTTTCAAGACTTTGAGGTGCAGTTTCCCAGAAACCCCTATACCTATCTCCCCTATACCCCTATACCTAAACCCCTATACCTATCTCCTTGAAGCTTAGGAAGCTTCATAGCCTCAGAAGGAGCTACCATCCAAATCTGCCCCAAAATGACAAAGTTATAGGCAGTTTCACGCTTCCTAATTATAGCCCATGCGTGAAATGTCAAAACAGCATCGAAATAGCAAAACAGTTTCAATTAAACGAAATGGAACAGTGCTTTCAAAATGAAACAAAACTTAAAATGAAACACTGCCCCTCAAAATAGAAGTTGAAACGAAACATTGCTGTTTCATGCAGCCCTAGTAGCTATGCCTGTGCTTCACTATGGGTATCTGCCATGCTTCTGGGCTTTACTGGTTTCCATCTGGAGCTAGGAAGGATTTTTTTCCCCTGCTGCTGCTACATGCATCAAGGTTTGTTTATTTATTTATTTTTGCCTTCCTCCGAAGCATTGAGGTTTGACTGCAGCCAAGATTGTGGATTGTGACTGGGGTGTGCCAGTGCTCCTGCTGAGATTTGAACCTGGAAGTTCCTGGCTAGAGACTCTTGCTCCTCTGCTCGGGGTCAGACTGATTGTCATATTTGGGGTCAAAAAGGAATTTTACCCTACAGTCAGAGTGTAGAGGTTTTTGCTTTCCTCTGTAGCAAAGGGTATGCAGGGTGGGGTGGGGAAGGCATGGCTTTCTTCTTTGGGATTCTCAAGATTATTTTTAACAACCCTTGTAGTAGTAGGACATTGGCTGCTGTTCTCCCCTTGTTTTATCTGTGGCTAGTTAGAGTTTTATATTGCGTGGTTATGTTGACTATAGTTTTACTAATAGGTTGGACAACGGATTTATACAGGATGGTGTAGATAGGGATGATCCTATTTCTGGTGGGGGATTAGACTAGATGACCCCTGAAAGTCCCTTCCAACCCTCCTTTTCTATGATTCTGTGATTAAACAAACATTTGTCTGGGATGGTTTAAACCAAGCTGATCTTTCATGAAGCAGGCAGTCAGACAAGCTAAGCCCTTGGGAGCCTTTACAGCCATTTTTCTCTCCAGTTCTATGATGGAGGTATAGCGGCACTTACTATGGGATAAAAGCAGACAGACAAAACAGTTACAATGGATCATCTGATACAGGCTCATGTCCAATTGTTTGCTCTGCATTGTAAGGCCTATATAATTCTATTTTTTCCTACTTTAGTCCAGTTAAGTTCTTATAACAGTCTTATCCCTTTACATCTGTATTAGCTTAAAAATCATGTAACTACCAAAAGAACATTATTAAAAGAGCAAGGTCATGCATTCAAAAACTCGGAAATACCTAAGCAACCCAATTTGGATCCCATGTGCAGGTGAATTATGATACAGTCTTTAATTAAATAGGGACATTCTGTTCTTTCCACATAAGCCCTGCCTCTTTAAGTGGACCAGATGCCTGGTGCCCGTGTAACAAGCAGCTATTCAATAGTTTCTTTTCTTATCATTTTTCAGTGTGCAGTCACAAGACGTTATTTACCATGCTATTCAAACCCCATTCTCAGAACAGAATTATTAATTTCCAATGCTGCTAAGGGCTTTACAAAAATTACCTTGGTGTGTAACAGGGAACCCTTACTCTGTTACTGAATGTAGGGGAAAGAGAGAGATGGAAGGGGGAGACACAAGAGACTGAGAAGTGAGAAGAGACTCAGGCTAGGAAAGGAGGGCCTGTCTCTTTAAAGATGGGGCAGAGTAAGGGCCCATAGATAAAGTGGTTAGCAGCTTATTCATAGGTGCTTGGAGTTGAGCCCAGGAGGGGGAGAAGAGACACCTGCCGATTTAAACCCCCAGGGCAGGAAAGAGGAAAGGCAAGAATATCTAAGCAGGACCAGAGTCAGTGTCTGTGGAAGAAGGCAGAAGAAGCTGTGGCCTGGAGTTCTTGAAGCAGCAGTGTGGTGGCCCAGCCATAAGGAAGCTGTGAGAGAAATTGTTGAGCAAGGAAAAGCAGCCTACTGCCTAGGGAGAGAGACTATCATTGGAAAGAAATACTACTTTCAATTTCCAAGGGGGGTTGTTTGTTTGTTTTGGTTTTTTGTATCTTATCAGAGGCTGGGGCTTTCTGTTGCTAAGTGGACCCTTAGCTCATTCCTTGTTTTTGTTTTCTTCATTTATTAATTAAACCAGTGGTTTGGGTTTGGAATTACTGGGGAGGTGGAAGTCCCAGTGGTGCCCTAGGGGGGGACAGAGACAGGGCCTGATGGCCCAGAGCCAAAACAGTGCCCAAGAAGGGTAGAGATGGGGCTGGGGCCCAGGAGCCAGGACCAGTTCAGTGGGCCTTGAGCTAACGGCCCCAGACAGAGAAAAGGAGTTAAGGCTAGCAGGCTGAGACACCAACACAGTTTACAGATGCAAGAAGGTTTAACAATCACAGAAGGAGATAGAGAAACAGACCCAAGAGGGAGAACCCACCCATGAGTTCAGGATGGAGGAAGAAGAGGAAGAAGCCCAGTGAACATTATGTCCAGTGAGGGAATACCCCATCTCTGCTACTAGCCTCCCAAAACTGAAGTACAAAGAACAAAGACATGGCAGGTGAGAAAGGAGGGGCAGCAGGGACCAGGTGAGTGTGAACAGGTGACTTCAGCTCATAAAGGACCAGAAAGATCAGGTAGGCTGTTTTCTTGGCCTGGTCCAGATCATGTCATATTTTGGTACATTGGCCAGGAAACAAAAGTGAGGATTAACTTGAATATTAGACAGAGAACACCCTTGGGCCGAGTACAGTGATGATAGAAATGGAAAAGTTGTTACAGTTTTGGCTCAACAACAAGAGGCCAACCAATACATGGAAAACCTGATGGTACTGTTGATACAAGATCAGCAGAAATAAAAGATTAGGAAGTGCTGCTGGCAAGACAGCAAATGATTTTTAAGGGCTTTACACTCTCTGTGCAGCAAAAACAAGAAGCAGGAGAGAGGGGTGACATCAGCAATAGAGGACTCATGCCCACCAAGATGACCCATAACAATAACCAGGAGGCTTTTTTAGATATCTGTGAATGAACAGCGGAAGTGGTTGGTTGGGATTGTGAGAGTTGGAAGCTGCATCTAGGTCCTCTACTACCTGAGGAAGTGCAAGCCACATATTGGGTGCTCCCAAAGTTGGAGGCAAGTTAGTATGGAAAAGTGAAAGAGGCCATACTGAAAAGATTCATGATTTCAGCACAATATCACCAGCAGAAGTTCCAGAATCACAAAGACTGGGTAACACTCCAGGCCAGACAACAAGGACAGATCTTACAGAACCTTTTCGTAAATGGTTAGGTCCAGGCAAAAAGATGCTAAAGGAAATAGTTGAACAAATAATCCTCAAGCAATCTATGTGGGACTTAGAAGGAGAGGCTAGAGACTGTCTGACAACATCATCCCACTACCCTCAAGGAGGCCATAAGGCTGGTGGTACCATTTTAAGAAGCTGCAGAGGTGGCAAAGAAAGAAAAACCTAATAAGACTGAAGGCAATAAGGCCCCCAGCCAAAGGGGCATCAAGAAGGTAACAAAAAGAAAGGAAGGTACCCCATGGTGGGAGTGGATCATTGCAACCACTGTGGAAGCATGGGGCTTTTTTGCTACGGCATGCCGTGAAGGGGAATGTGGTGGCATCTCATCCCTGAAGAGAATACCCAGTCTAGAAGAGAAGGAAGCTCAAACCTGGAAGTAAGGCAGATGGACTCTAGTTTTGGGGAGAGGAAACTGAGGAGTAACCTTGGACACAGGGTTCAAATTACATTTTGACTCTTGGTGGGGGGTCTGCAAAAAAAATTGGTCTGCCCATTGTGATGCCCTAATAAATTCCCCTAAAATTCTGACCACCCCAGGTTATGATTTTTTAATCTTACAGGGGGACTCTCATCTCTTATGGGGGGGCTTAGCTGCCACCAAGCTCCCCCATAATTCAAACCCTGCTTGAATAAAAGGAGCACACCTCAGCCAATGACTGAAATATTTGTTGAGGGCCAGAAAGTGCCCGCAGTGGTAGACCTGAGATGTGCCCAAACCCTAATAAGGTTGAACCTGATGCCAAAGGGAAGGTAGTAGCTGAAGGTAGTAGACTGACAGGCCCTCACGTGCTTCCATGGGGAAGCACAGCCACATGAACAGGTATGGGCAAATCTGAAGGTGGACAACTGCATGCATAAAATGTTAGTATGCTTATTGCCACATTTGGCATATTTGGTAGTCTTGGGCTGAGATTAGCTCCACTTCAATGAAGTATTATGAAGGGTCACCAAAAGAAGAGAAAGGGCAACAAAAGAAGGGACCCAAACCCCTCTCGTGGAGATATTGGTTGCGAAAACCCCAGGGCCAGCCAGTGATGAGACACAGAAACCAATGTTGGACCTGGGCACCCTCTTTAAGGAGAGCCAGTTCCAGCTGAAACAGAGCCAAGAGGACGATTTCAAGCATGAATTTCAGGAAGGGCTGGTCCACTGCAATGAGGAAATACTATAACCTGAACTAATAGCTGCTACAAATAGATTTGAGGTAAGAATGGACCTGTTGTATAGAACTGATTGGCAAAAGGCAGAAGGAGAGGAGACAGAACAGTTTTCAATACTGTGGAAGCATTGGAAGGGCTATTGAAGATTGCCTATGAGCTGCCTACAGGGGGGGCACTTAGTGAGAGAGAAAATTGAGGCCAGGATCAGGGGGAGGTTTTATAGGCTGAGACTGTGACAGGAGGTGAGAAACTTTTTGTCAATCTTGCCCAATATGGCAAATGGTAGCCCCCAGCCATTTGGAACCAACAGGAACCAACTGCCCAAAGTTCTGTTGGTTCCTGTCCCCTTTATCAAGATCCCTTTTCAATGGGTAGCTATGGACATTGTAGGACCCTTACCTAAAAGCAGCGTGGGATATTAGTACATTTTGGTATTATTGGAGTATGCAACGTGATATCCAGAAGCGGCATCTCTCAGAGTGGTGACTGCCTCAAAGGTGGCAGAGGAGTTATTAAAGATCTTTATAAGAGTAGGCCTACCTCAAAAAATATTAACAGACCCAGGGACTAATTTTATGTCCTGGATATTCAAGGAGTTATGCATAATATTGAGAGTAAAACACCTAAGAACCTCTGTATACCACCCACAAATGGATGAGTTGGTGGAAAAGTTTAACCAGACTCTGAAAAACATGATGAGGAATTTTGTGACTGAGGCACCTCAACTTTGGGAGCAGATGCTGGCCCTCTTACTGTCTGTGGTAAGGGAAGCCCCACAATCCTCAACAGGTTTCTCACGGTTTGAGCTACTGTATGGATATCCAGGGGAATACTGAATTTGATTAAAGAGGGCTGGGAAGCACAGCTCCACAGAGCCAGTACAATATATGCTGCAGCTCAGAGAAAGGCTAGGAAAAATGGGGAAGCAGGCTTAAAAACAGTTGCAGGAAGCACAAATATGGCAACAGACACAATATAATAGAAAGGCTCAGGAATGGAGGCTGGAAGCTGGAGATAGAGTACTTGTCCTGTTGCCCATTCAGGAGTCAAAATTATTGGCATGATGGCAAGGGCCCCATGAAGTCATTCGCCAGGTTGGACTGGTATACCAACCAGATAGAGAGAAAACCAAGCAAATATATCAAACAAATCTTTTAAAGTTTTATGGCTTATGCTGTACCCGGATGAACTGGAATTAGGATCATTCCCAGAAGAATCTGGAGACTGGAAGATGGTGAAGTTTGGGATTTAGTTAACCAAGCAACAATAGGTCCAAGCAACCAGGTTAGAGGGGAATTTCCGAGATGTATTCAGAGAGAACCCCGGAGAAGCTAAGAAAGCAATTCACCATATAGCAACACTCCCTGAACAAGCGGTAATAGAAGCATAGAGGAGGATCCTGCAACAACTCCAGGAGCCAATAAAAGAGGAGGTAGACATGATGTTAAAGTGAGCAATCATCTGAGAATCCCATAGTGAGTAGAGGAGCCCCCTAGTGGCCATGCCAAAAACTAGATGGGAGCCTTCAACAATGCATGGGATTTCCATAAAATCAATTCCCTGACAAGATTTGATGCTTACCCAATGCCACGGATGGATGAGATGTTGGAGTGTATTGGACAGGTACAGTATATATCAACTCTTGACCTTACAAAATGCTATTGGCAAATACCCCTACCCTCAGTGGACCAAGTGAAAGGTGGAGCTTTATGAATTTAGGTGCATACCATTTGGGTTAAATAGGGCCACTGCAAACTTTCAGTGACTAATGGACAGCATATTGTGACCACACCAGGAGTACCTGGCTACATGTATCGATGACATGATCACATTTACAACCACTTGGAAAGAACATCTCAGAGCTCTCCAAGCAGTGCTGAAAGAACAGAGCTGCAGAAGGTAGGACATACAGCCAATCCCAAAAATGTGTGATTGGAAAGGAAGAAACATGTTACCTAGGGTTTCAGGTTGGGAAAGGGTGTATATGCCCTCTTGTTGACTGGGTGGAGGCCTTGGAGACCTACCAACAACCCAGAACAAGAAGCAAGTGAAGGCATTTCTGGGCCTAGCAAATTAATACTGCAAATTTGTGCCCCACTTTTTGGAATTTGTTCCACCATTAACTGAACTTATATGAGCAAGAGCCTCTATAAAAATACAGTGGAGGCCAGAAGCAGAAAAAGCATTCCAAGAGATAAAGAGAGCCCTTTGTTGCTCAACTGCTCTGTATGTACGTGACTTCTCAAAACCATTCATCATGCAGACTGATGCATCAGATGGGGTGCTGGGCACAGTGCTGATCCAGAAGGAGGACGATGAAGAAAGACCGTTGGTATATATTAGTAAAAAATTACAACTGTATTAGAAAGTGCATGCAACAATCAAAAAGGAATGCCTGGCAATCAAGTGGGCCATAGAAACATTAAGCTAGTACCTGCTAGGGCGACACTTTACAGTGGTTATGGATGATGCCCCCCTTTGATGGCTACAGCAGATGAAGACAGATAATAGCAGATTTAAGCGTTGGTATTTAAGCTTACAGTCCTATTGCTTTACAGAGAGGAAAAATGTAAATGTGGATTTTTTCCGAGAAAATATGAGGAAGATAAAGTAGCACCTCAAACACCTGCCCACCCCATCAACAGAAGAGAGCCAGGGGGATATGTAATAGGGAACCCTTACCCTGCTGTTGAACACAGGGAAAGATAAAGATGGAGAGACAGAGACAAGAGGGACTGAGAAGGGAGAGAGAGACATAGGCTAGGAAAGGAGGGCCGGTTTCTTTAAAGATGGGGCAGCATAAGGGCTTGTAGATTAAGTGGGTAGCAGCTCACTCACAGGTGCTCAGAGGTAAGCCCAAGAGGGGGACAACTGACTACTTAAAACCCAACCAGAGAACCAGAATGTGGGGAGTGAAAAGTATCTAAGTGGGATTGGAGTCAGCGTCTGTGAAAGACAGTGGGAGAAGTCAATGCTTGGAGTTCCTGAAGCAAAAGTGTGGTGACCGAGCCACTGGGAAGCCGAGAGAGAGGCTTCTGAGCAAGGAAAACCAGCCTACCGGGGAGGCTTTACTGCCCAGGGAGAGAGACTATCATTGGAAATAATACTACTTTCAATGTCTGGTTTTTTTTTATCTTACCAGTGACTGGGACTTTCTGGGCATTTATATGCATACTTTTTGGTTCCGTGCCGTGCCGGAGATCTAGTCCTTCGGAGCAGACTCAGTTAATCACGTCTGCTCCGCAAGCAAGCTAATGTGCACCACACTTCATCGCATGCAGTTGTGTAAGTGGTGAAATGCGTGTCAGCATGCCAAAAATGGCAGTGGTGCACTTTTGAACTAAAGCACCTTCTATGTGTTTTAGTTCAAAAGCATGCCACCACCATTTTCTCAGCACTGACACGCATTTCACCACTTACACAACTGTAGTGGCAGGCACTTTTCAAAGAGCCTGGCACTGCGGTGCTTGCATATGTAAAAATGCACTCTGTGCTAAGTGGACATTTAACTCATTCCTTTTTTTTGTTTTCTTTGCTTATGAACTAAACCAGTGGTTTGGGTTTGGGGCTATTGGGGAGGTGGAGGTCCCAGTGGTGCCCTAGGGGGCCAGAGACAGGGCCAGAGGACCCAGAGCTAAAACAGTGCCCAAGAAGGGCAGAGATGGGGCTGGGGCCCAGGAGCCAGGACCAGTACAGTGGACCTTGAGCTAACGGCCCCAGCCAGAGAAAAGAAGTTAAGACTAGCAGACTGAGACCTAACAAAGTTTACAGGTGCAAGAAGGTTTGACAATCACAGAAGGAGATTTTAAAAAACAACCCAAGAGGCAGTACTCACCCAAGAGTTCAAGATGGAGAAAGAAGAAGGCAAACACTATGACCAGTGAGAGAGCACCCTATCTCTGCTACTAGCCTCCCGAACTGAAGTACAAAGAACAAAGATGTGGCAGATGAAAAAGGAGGTGCAGCAGTGATCAGGGGTTTTTGAAAAGGTGACTGGCTCATAAAGGACTGGAGAGATCATCCAGGCTGGGGTTTTTTTTTTGTTTTGGGGGGTGGGGGAGGGAGAGGTGGCCTAGTCAAGATCCTGTCACAGGGTGCCTTTTAAACATGAATGAATTTATCTTCCTGTTAGTCCTATGAAAAGACAGTTCTCCATTTAAAGTTGGGGCACAGGTAGATTAGAGTCAAAAGCATCTGCCAACTTTGGATGTCCAACTTGAGATGCCTAGGATGTAGTTATTCAGAGTACTTGGCATTATATGTTCCAAGCCCAGTAACCATTGCCTTCAGTTGCAATTGTAAGTATTCATCATTGTTGCAAATCAGATTCCAAGGTCTTAAAGCTGGGAAACAAAAATAACTCAGCTCACCTAGGAAAAGTCAGGTTTAAATTATATGACTAGCATCACATAGAAACTCTGTCGAAAACTGAAGGGTACGCTCCATTTTTGCAGGAAAGTGTTCAAATGCCTTAACCACCTTTCTTTTCCCTGTACTCCCTGGCTCATTAGGTAGACACCCTTCAAATGCTGCAACAAATGAGACAGGGGGCCCATCGACATTTTCCTGCTTTGAGGATGAAGCAGAGGGGGCATTCAAGCTTTTCAAAGCAAATGTCACCAGGTTATTTTTAACATGAACAAACAATGTGTTTTGTCCTGGTCTCTTTCTCAGAAATGGCCGAATCATTTTGGCCTAAATTTTCAGGGGAAACAAATCAGCCTGAGGCAGGCACTAAATACAGAACATTTCAGACCAAACAGTTAAAGTCTGGCAAAATTATAAGCAACGGTAACTAAGTCTTATAGTGGGAAGGGTCCAGAAATGTTAATAATATATTGTGCCCCAGCTTCACCTATAGTAATAGCTGGCACAGGCAGTAGTGTAACCAGGGGTAGCAGCCCCAGACTCTGTACCATCACAGGTAAGATTCTGTCTACCCCCCTCCCCGCTCTCTAGAACTTGGCACAATATCCTCTCTCTCCCCTGGATCTTCTTAGAGTACCAAGATAGTTGGTGAAGCTTCTGGCCACAGAAGTCCATTAATATAGAATTAAGGTTGCACAATGGTGTTTTATCTAGAAAGTCAAGGTCTGTTAAACCTCTGAAACCAGGAAGTCAAGAGTTAATGTAATTTAAACTTCCAGCAAGCCAATAACTAAGGTGACAGCAGCTTGTCTTCTTCAGGCATTTTGAACAGAGGGAATGAAAACAGGGAGGCACCTCATGGTAACTGAGATGCCTATCAAAAACTCCAAGAGGGCAGAACTGAAACTCTCCTGCACCCTCATCATTTCCTGCTGGCTAGCTGAGGCACTTCCCCACTCACTATATGGGCTTTTGTAGAACCCATTCAGGCACCTACATCTTCCCCAGCATCATGTGAGGCGCCTCAATGCCCATATCTAAACTGTGAAGCCACATGCCTAACAAGTAGGCCTTGCAGTGGTGTCTGAGATCTGGGCCCATATGACCCTCAGCATTAACTATAGTTGTCCTGCTGCTCCATTCTGATACAAGTGATTTGTATTGGCTCAAGCAGTCAGTGCAAAATCAGCTGCATTGATCTGATATGTTTTGTAACTGTGATTTGACACCAGTATTTTTATTTTCACTGCTTTTGAAAGCAGATTAAAAAATGTCCTCTCTACACATTTTAAAATACCTAGACTTGATGCTAACAATGGAAGACAGGTATTTTAAAGTAACTAATTACTGGAATAAATTACCTGTTACATTGATACAAGCACCTGCATTGCTCAGTGTGGGAAAAAAGATCTCTTTATTTGTTTATTCTTTTAATCTAGATGTGTACAATAGCATGCAGCCAAAATCAGTTATCACTAAGTGTAATGTGCATTACCAACCTACAGTATTTCATTATACCTTATTCTAAATCTGTACCACCCTTAAGACACAACTGTGCTTTAGTGACAAAAATAAGAATTTCTGAACACAGTGTTCTGTACACATGGCTACGGTGTTCCAAACTGTGACAGCTAAAGCAGACTTATAGCAGAAATAAATGATACATGAAAGCAACAGATTTAGCAAAATTATACCTTGGAGTTGAAAGAGAACTAACAAACCTGAATTCACTCTCAAGTGACCGAAACAGAGTACTTTTGACATTTTCAAATGGGTCAGAAAACCAACATGCACCTACAGATTGACTTGTTACATGTGACAGACACATCTTTGATTTTGATAGACCTAATAGAGAGCTGCAAGGACGGTTGGGGCCCAGAGCTGCAACAATGGTTGGGGCCTAGAATAGTTCATGGGACTGCTGGTAGCAATTGGTAGTCTTTTCTCTTTTCCTACCCTTTTCATATTGTCTTGACCTATCCTGCAAGCTACTGTATGTAGATCCATTCCTGCGCTCATGCTTAGCCTCACTATAGACACAGGTGTCCACTTGAACAGATCAGTCTGAAAAATCAATGCCTAATTGAAACCTGTTGGAAGGCTCAGTATAGCAGCAAACACTGACTGGACATGAAGAGTATGACAGATGCTGTATGTCAGAGAAGACTCACATTAGTAAGGCAGTAGGAAGAGGTTACAATGCTGCTCCCTGGGTATACCCATGATATGTGGATGAATAAGGGGCTTCAGTTGCCAGGAGTGCTAGATCAGCACCTTTCATCAACACTAGCTTTAAAGTAGAAGAATATTCTGCAAAGTGAGATTGAGAACGAGAAATACCTGAGAAAACATCTCCGCTCTCCAAGGATGTAAACACTGGTGCAATTTTCAGATTTTCATACAAAATTATCCTGACTCCAAGTTCTTTCTCTTTATTTTAAGGACACCAGTATTTTTCACTCATAAAAGAGTCTTTGTAATGTGCTCATTTTGTGAGGCCTTTTGTTACCTCCATATAATTCTCCCAGACAATTATTATCACAGCCATTGTTGAACAATCCAGTTAAAATAGTTCTTTTGCTTCTTCATTTCCTTCCCCATCTCCCCCCCTCTCCCCTCCCCGCCAAAATGAAAATCCTTGAATGGATAGTTATTTTGCTCGGGATAATGAGCCCTCCAAAAAGAAGCTAATGGAAATTACATATTAATTAACAATGCTATATTGTTGGATGATATTTATATCACTTTCAAAAGATTAAGAACATAAAAGGACTTATTTTCTCCCTTTTTTAAAACATTACCTACTGGTAAGAGACCTCTTTTCTCCATTAAATCCTCTGGACAAGTGGCTGAGTACACACATGATAGAAAAGGCTTCCTCCACAGAGAGGTGACACCAAGAAGATGGGGTTTCATTGATTACTTATGAGTTGGAGAATTTCAAATCTAATCCAGACTATTTCAAGATATCTGACTACCCACCTTTCTATGGAAGGAATTTCTGACTTGCTTCCCATGTCACAGAAATACAGAATAATCTGGGAAAGCAACCTCACATTTACGTTTGAGGTGGCACTTTCATTATGTTTAGATTATGAGCCCCTTGGGACAGGACCTGTCTTTTTAGCTCTGAATTTGCACAATGCCTAGTACAATGAGGCCTTGGTTTATGACTGGGGCTCTGAGGCAGTGCTCATAGAAATTCTCGCTCTTGGCTGCATGGAAAATTTAGTAACTTCCATCTCCTTTTGAAGTTTGATGCTTTTGATTCAGATTTAAGGGTCTAATTCTGCTGTCTAAGCCTTCTGAGGCTGTGGAGAAGCTGCAATCCATGTATGCTGCATAGCACTGTTCCACATTGCCCCTTTCTGTGGAAAGATGGGGAAGCACCCTCTTTGGGTTTGCAGTATAGTTGGTTGATACTGTGGCTTGGTTCTCAAGTGGGGAAAAAATTCATACCTACAGAAAGTCCAAGCAACAAGAATCAGCAAATTGGATGGATAGCAACATGCACCCCCAAATCCAGGCTTGTGTTCTGGCATTAGAGTACCGACTCTCACTGGCTACTTCTGCAGCCCACAGGATAGATTGCTGTCCCCAGTAACCTTATGGGTGCTGACTGAAGTTACATGTGTCATGTGAATGGCCCCCTGAAAGCGCTTTACTGCTGTGCTATGACAGAAGTGCATGGCTGCACAGTGCTTTAAAAGTGGCTGATCATGTGACAAATTAACCCTCATGTAATGAGGGATCAGATGAAGGTGCTCCTAAGTGGAGTGCCTAGGGAACCTTTGCTCCCTAGGGTCAGTTTTTCAGCACGATCAGGGCTGGGTTTATACAGCCCAGTGCTGTCTGCAGGATGGGAGGAGGAGAAGGAAGTGGGGTAGAGCTGTGGACTGAGGTTTGCCCAGCATGAACTGGGGGAGGGGGGCAGATGGATTGGGCCCCCTGCCTGGTGGCCCCCCATCCTCCCACCTTCAGTTCAAGCCCAGCAAACTCCAACCCACAGCTCCCCCTACCCCTCCTCCCTTCCCCCTCCATTCCCCAGAGCTGGAAATGGAGGGTGGGGCTGCATCAGCCCAACCCCAATTGCAGGACAGGCAGGCAAGCAGGCTCAATTCCCCTTCCTCCTCCCCCATGTACACAACAGGGAAATATCTGTGGGGGCAGGGGAGGCAGGTGCTTTAAATCATGGCGCTTTATGCAAGTGCCATGAATTAGAGTGGGGACCTGTGCATCTACCAGCACCCTGTGTGTCTTTTGAAGGACATTGAGACTACATAGTTAAGAATCCTATAGGTCCTTTTTGGATTATCCATATCACTACCTGCAGCACCTCCCACAGCACAAATCCACTGAGTGAGTCCTTGAGTGATAGTGGGTCTTTGCAGGATGAATGTCAGCCAAGATGTTCAACATGGCAGTGATTTATTATAGAAAGATGAAAGACCTATGGCCTGTGGGTTGGATCCGGCCCATGGAGCTATATGATCTGGCCTGTGGGTTGCTGGACCAACCCCATGTGCTGGCCTTAGCCCCTTGCTCTGCATACAGTGTACAGGCTGGATCCAGCACTACAGACCCTGCACGCAGCACTGACGGGGGCAGTCCAAAGCACACACTGCATGTGGCACCCATGCCAGACCAGTTCTGCATGCTGACTCTGGCGCTGGTCCAGAATGGGCTGCACTGCAGCTAGCTCACTCCATGTCACACCTCATACCAGCCCACTGTGGCCAATCTAGCCCCTCATGCCATGTGCAGCACACATCAGCCCTGAGGTTCACAGTGCATGTAGCGGGCAGATCTGGCACAGGGTGTGTACTGCATGTGGGCTAGACCCAGTGGTGCACATGACACAGGAGTCCAGGGCATGGGATGCAGACAGAGCCCCACCCGACCAGCTCTGCATGCTGGCTCTGGCATAACCTAATCTGGACTGGCCCTAGAGCCAGTGTGCAGGGCTAGTT
>NW_005842521.1:26931-46089 GCF_000455745.1 Alligator sinensis
TGCAGTTCATGTCCTGGACTGTGTCACATGGAGCACTGGGTCCAGCCCATGTGCTGCAGGCACTGTATGCCCCCTGCCAGCCTTGAGTACTAGATGCTGGCATGCTCTGGGGGCTGGTACATGCTGTGTACAGTGCATGGGTTGGACCCATCACCAGAGGCAATGCACAGAGGGTTGACCCCACTCTGATCCACAAACCATCCCAGTAACTCCCATCCAGCCTACAGGGCTGGACAATTTTGACACCCTTTTAAAGCACTCTTCATGCACAGCCAGGCTTGGGGAAAATAGCGCCATGGGTGTACTTGTATTTTGGCACCTCCCACAAGTCAGCAGTGCTGCTGCAGGCAGAGGCAGATGGGCAGGGGCATGGGGCACAGTCTGGCAGGGAGGTGAAGCAGCATGGTGTCCTAGGCAAGCAGGTGTACAGGCACCATTTCTGCTGTGTAGGAGCAAGGTGGGTGGATCAGAACAAGTGCCACCCTGCTGGCACATGCCTAGCCCGGCTCCTCCTGAGCAGCAGCTGGAGTTGGCGGGTGGGCTGGGAACTGTTCCTCCTGCCTGAGGCAGGGATCAGCTGAAGTAGGGTGGGACAGGGGGAGAGTGCTGCTGTATGTACGGGCTGCTCACACGTGTGTGTGTGCAGGTATGTGTTAGTGCATGTTAGGTGCCCCACAATCATGGCACTCTGGGTGATCACCCACATCACTCACCCCTAAAGCCGGCTCTGTCTTCATGCAATATATCCAGACACACTTTGTAGTCATAGGGTGACATTCTAGCCTTACTGAAATCTTTGTTTTAACTCCCATTGATTTCAATGGGGTCAGGGTTTCACCACAGATTTCAGGGGTAATATCTAATTCAACCCCCGTAGTAGCTGATGGACAGAATTCCATTGATGTCAGTGGGAGTTGGACTGGGTTCAAGATGCTTTAAGGAAGGGAATATAATGACTCATAAAGACTGAAAATGAAATGAAAATGTAGAGATGGAACAGGGT
Organism: Alligator sinensis; assembly: GCF_000455745.1. Lineage (NCBI taxonomy): Eukaryota > Metazoa > Chordata > Crocodylia > Alligatoridae > Alligator > Alligator sinensis. The sequence continues at coordinate 27,935 of NW_005842521.1, forward strand.
GAGCAAACACAACAAAAAAGTCAAATTTACAACAGTAGTAAAAACACAAGGAAGTCTCTCCACAGACTGGTTGCAATCAATCAGTCTCACCACCCAACCCATATAATATTCCATGGGAAGGATGTGAGAGGGGCCCTTCAATCTCTGATCCAAAGCTGACTGAAGTCAGCTAGTCAAGCACTTCAGTAGATTTTATATAACAGTGGTGGTGATGATGCGTACTGATGGTACGTACATTCATTTTATAATCACAGATCTGGAGGGTTTCTGTTTAATGTGTCCAGACTAGAGTTATTCTTGCCTGATACTTCCTGAATCCATAGTCCTAAACCAGCTTAATATTTTGACCATCAAAAACTCTACATTACCTCAACATTTTAGTCATGTCAATTTATGTACCATCTTGAAATTCTGCATATTTTTTTCAGGAAGTGATTTCAGTTGTACATCTCTGAACTAACTAAACTGTTTTTGTCCAAACTTGGCTTCTTATAGCAATACCTAAAAACTCAAAGTCAAGTTAAAAAAAGTTTTGAAGTTTTAAATGTTGATTGTTTAAATCCGGTGTATATATTCCATAAAAAAAATATTACATATGTAAAATGGACTGAAGTATTCTACATTTTTACAAAACAGGTAACTTTGTCTGATGTTTGTAAATTTAAAATAGGTATGTTTTCAATCTGGCTTGAACTTTCAGTCTAAATGAAAGTTACACACCAAGCCAAATTTGAAATATATGAGCACATGCTATGCTTGGTTACACCAATATAAATCTAGAGTAACCATTTCCATCAGTGACGCCCCTCTAGATTTAAACCAACATAAATGCAAGATTCTCACAGATCCTTACTTTTGTGAATGCCATAATTACAGTCTTTCTTACTGAGAATGAACCCAATAAGACAATTTATTGCAGACATCAACCTAAATATAGGCAGGCTTCATGTGACTTTATGGCAGGTGTCATTTTGCCATTTAAACCCTGCTCTATCTGCAGCTTGCCCAGAAAAAAAAAATTATAAGGAAGAAGGGATACTATTTATTGTTACTTGGCCTAATAATGTGCAAAGACACCTTTCTGCTTTCAAAATGGCTACAGTTTACTATTAAATTAAAAGGAAATAAGAATAACATAATCAGCTTCAGGGCTCCTGCTGATCGGTACAGTGAGTAAGTACATTTGTTCTTAACATGGGTACAAGTACAAGCCAAGTCATCAGTGAAACAGGGCTGATGTTTTTATCTTAATTGTAATCTACTGAGCAAAGAAATAACACAGCAAAGTTGTGCAAGTGTCCATCTGTCCTCAGTAGAGACCAGGGACTGGGATAATTTGACTTGTTTCTATTTAAAATGGAAGGGCTTTGACTCAGCTACCATGACTGTTAGCTAATGTGAATCAATGATTACAGTGAGGTCTGGTGTAATAGTTTGTATACAAAGTTACACAGCCCCTCTCCATTTTTACCTGACATTAGTCAATGATATTGATCTCCTAGATTTGCTGTGAGCACATTGACCTAAATTAAAAATAAATCTAATAATAAGTGACCAGCAGGATAAATACTGAAGGAAGAAGACCCCAAATCTGAAGGGATCTAGTAGGATATGCCAGTGATTTTCAATCTACATGTTTCCTAAACTGAATTCATAAAAGCATGGGTCTTTGGTAAAGCCAATAAGTAAAACAGATACTAACGCAAATAAGGAAAGCCTCTTATTGATTGTCTGTTTTTTTGTTTTGTTTTGTTTTTTTGCTGCTAGGAACTACAGCGCTGAAGCAAATGCCACCTGTAAAAGACATCTAATCGGCAGTAAGTTTTGGAAAGAAACACACTGCTTACTGTTCTGAGTGATAGCTCATTCAAGCCCATTAATTTCAAAGGAGGGCTGTCAAAGAGAAAGCCAACATGGAATTTGGCCCTGTAAGTAAGTACCTTAACATACTGTAGCATCTCCTGACCTGTCTGTGCCTGGGCTCCTCTTGTGCTGGGTGCTGCATCAATCTAGGAAGAGATGCAGTCCTTGTCTCATCTAGTTGAGAACCTGAATAAACACAGACCTGGACTGGATACAGATGTGAAGCAAGGTGTTACAAGTCATGCAGCAGGTAAATGGCAGAACTAAAATAAAAAGCCAAGTCTTCTGCCTACCAACCTACTGAGTGTAGAGCACTTAGACAGCCCTCCCAGGTACATGTCAGTGATTAATTCTATAATCACAAGCCTATAAAATGGCATGTCTAAATATAATGTCAAAGGCAGGCAGGAGAAGTGTTTTAGTTCATAAACACTTCTCCTGGGAGAAGTGAGGGGGGAAAGGCCTTTATCATTTGATAGGATGCTACTGGGTTGGAAAGAAGGCTTAGCCATCCAAAGAAAAGTTCCTTCATGACTGCCCACAAAACTGTTCAAGGCATCTCTTTGTCTTTTAATATATAATGTCTATACAATTAATATTCCTGATGTGCTAATTGGGGTCTGCTGTCTACCAACTTGGGCCCTTGTGGCATCCTGAGCTATAAGAGCACCCAGGCCTTCTAACATTCCAGACTCAAAATGACTCCCTAGTACGTACACCAAGGGCACAGAGCAAGCCCTGCATCTGACTTGCATTAAGGGTATTGTTGGATCCACAGTGAAAAATGGCAGATGTGACTGTAGCATGTGCATTGCTGGCAAGGCAATGATGATTCATGCCCAGGGTCCTGGACAGTCAGACCCCCAGTTCTTAGACTGTATCCTTGAAGGCTTTGGTCTGGGTTATGCTGGATCAGAGGGGAAAGCATATTTGAAAATGATGCTGACAAAACCAATTCAACACATTGATTTACAGAGGGTCAAATCCTCCTTGACTTCTTCACACAAACAGGCCTATTGGATCCACGGATAATTCAAAGGGCTTTATGGGATCCTACTTGATATAAAAGATGGAATAGAAAATAAAATATTTTCTGCTTTTTTTCCCCCTGAAGTTGCAAACTGGTTCTTCTTTTATGACACTGGCTGGAAATCTGATGCTTTTGGTGAATCTACTACAGTATAAGTTAAATCAAAATTTATCCACTGTATCTGTTAGTCAAAGAAGTTACACAGTGTAAAATTAATTATTTTCTATTTAATTGTCATCAGATTTCCAGTCAATAAAAAAACAAAACACAGGAATACTTTGCTGCTTTGAAGAAATCAGCAATAACTTTTGTACTAACTATTCCATCTTTTAAATTTATTTTCTAGAAGACTGGCATATCACTCCGATGAAAGGCCTTTCCACTATACAGTGCTATGATTTAAACCATTTTCTGTATATTGTAACTTGCAGCATCTGAACCCTAACCTGTTCCACAATTGCCTGAACATCAAAGGGAGAAATTATTTTCTATTAAACCTTTTGTGCCAGATACAACTTTATTTAAAGGATCTATTAAAGGATTTATTTTTGCTTTGACATAGTTTGGGACTTCTCTTTTGTTTGTGTTAATGTGTGGTAGCATGGACTCATCCTAACTTCGTGAGTGAATTATATGGTGGGTTTTTTTTAAAGGAATACTGGTCCTGTTGATCTGTTTCTCCAGGCACAGCCCGTATGTCATTACTGGAAACTTGCAGAACCAACATTAGGGCTTTTCCAGACACAGAAGTTGAATCAGTTTAAATTTTTAACAAATTTAAAATGAGAAAACTCTGTGTTTGGACTTGTTGTTATCTGTTAATGCTTGCATATAAGAATAAGTTAAAACAGCAAAATCTGCTGAGACATTAGTAGAAAGGTGGTCTTTTCTTCTCCACAGAAAAATTAAGATTTGGGGAGTAAAATTAAATACCAAAACATATCAAAGCCAGAATGATTTGATCTAAAAATGCTGAAGTGCCTCCTGGGTTCAGAGTTTGGATACCTCATGCTCCCATTGTCCTCTATTGGCCAGCTTCCCATACCAAACTATGTATCCCATAATTCAGTCCCTTCTATCATGGTGAACAAGGAAGGCATTGAATTATGGGAGTATCTAGCTGCGTAACTAAAGGGATATAAAATAGCAGCATCAGTTATATTTTGAGTATAAAGCTGGCATTAATGCTTTGGGTGAGACAGAAACTGCATAAAGAAAGATGAGTGGTTAAGGGGGTGTTGTAAAACTGATAATCAGAGTTCATTAGTCAGTGGTGGGGAGCTCTGTCTGGGTGTGAGCAGCCACAATAAAGAAAGCAGAAGAGTGGGGAGAAAAGGAAAAGATGCAGGGCCTGACAGACTATTGTTTCTCAGGACAGGGATAAAGTAGCTCCTTGGTTTTCTTCAGAAAGGAAGCTGCATGCATCCTACTTGTTCCCATCACTAGTGAGTGCAATAGATTCTTAACTGAAATCCTAGTCCCAGTGAAGTTAATGGGAACTCTAACCCTTTGAATATATGTTGTGATTTTCAACAGACAGGTGATTCAAAGGATATATTCAGGCTCCGCATCAACAATTTCTCTTCCAAATAGTAACAAACAACCTTTAAACCCCGAAATTTCAGCCAAAAGGCCAAAAAAAAAAAAATTTACAGTATTAATAGCTAGGATTCATTTCACTGTTGTAAAAACATTCTGCTATTGTAAATACATTATTTGAACCATATTTACAGTACTACCTCCAGAGCAGTAAATGGCAGCTAAATGCAACTGCCAGAAATGTTAATTGAAGTCTTTGGCTAGCACTGGAACTGAGTCCAGACACGCCTTCATGAAGATCCCACTTTCTCTCTATTCTGACACATATTTCTTTCTCTCTCCTATGTAAAGACAGTTATTCCAAAATAGATTGTGTAAAATGATAGTAGTAGATATATTAGTGCCTTAGAGCATGGATTTTAAAGTAGTTTTTAAATATGCAAATTTAGCCTCAGCCTAAGACATTAATGTTTGTAATGTGCTTTGAGATCCTCAAATGGCAGGTGCCATATTAATATCAGTTTTCATTCTTAGTCAGTATTTTACATCAGCAACCTCTTACAGTTTCTTCCCCCTAGTTGGTTGCACCCTTGATAGCTCAGTGGCATTTTTTAAAGCACTGGCCTGAGCTTCAAGGGGCCTATGTTTACTTCCTATTTCTGCCACAAACTTCCTGTGTGGCTTTTGGGCAAATCACTTAATCTCAATTCCTTGTTTGTAAAATAGAAACAGTGATACTTCCTTTCAATCCCTGCTAAGCTTGTTTTTCAGACTCCAGACTCCTCAGGGCTGTGGCTATCTCTTATTCTGTGTTTGTACAATGGGACTTCAGGTTTTTTTGATGCCTCTCAGTGCTACTGGATTGTGAATACCAGTATTTCATTTTCTGTGCCCAATAACTAGCTTCATGCTAAATTGCTGAAAGATTTTAACCTTTGTATATAAAGGTCTTTTGCAGAAAAGCTATGTTCCTTGCCTAATTTATTGTTCAATGGCAAATGCATTTTTCTCCAGAATCATGATGAAACAGGAAACATTTATACATCTACAAAACTTTAAAAATTATATTCAAGAGTGAAGCTATATTATGAAAAAGTGTACATGGGGCTAACCAGACACATTAAATGGGGCATCCTTTCACTACACAGACCTCATATATGTATTAGGTGCCAAATGAAAATTTGGGCCAGGAATCTGCAAATGTTAGGTCATAGGTCATTTAGTCCCGAATCTTGTCTCCAGCAGTGGCCAAATCCAGCTACTTTGGAGAAAAGTGGAGAAAACGCTATGTAGATATGGGCCCCTCAGGAATTAGTAGTCATGTCCTAATTACTAATAGAGACCAGAAGGTATTGTGCCTTCCATCACATTTTTCTATTTAATTCAAACACTTAAAACTCAGGACATTTTTATTATACATATAAACCTTATGTTAACATGTTAACCTTACTCATGTGTTTCATTTTATTGAAGTGAATAGACTAGTCATGTCACTAAAATTATGCAGGTGCTTAAGCATTTGCAGGGCTAAGATCTTAATATTCTTATCACCTGACGTAAAGGTGTTTAAAAATAGACTGTTGTGCTGACATCAGAATGCAGAGGAATTTCCCTTTTTTTTTTTTACTTCTCTTAATAGGACTTCCAAAAGATCTGATTTTATGGAAAGGTCAAACATCACTAAAGTTGTATCGATGTTCTGAACTCAGACCTTCCTATTCAGCTCTGTATAAATGGAAACAGCATCGCATATAGATCATTTCTGGCTGCAGTCTTTCCTCTTTGAGTCCATTAATTCCTACTAGCCTTCATTTGTCACCTGGATTGGGGTAACAGTTGGGTGTCCTGAACTATACATCTATATGAGTGAGTGATTTTCTGATTTGATGAAAAATAATAAAAAATTGGGTCGGGGGGAATGTTTTGTGTCAAACACAAAAACTCAAATAGAAAAATTCAGGTTTTTTCCCTGCTCAACAAACAGGAAATTGAAAACATTTTATTTCAGATGGAACAAACTATTTAGCTCCAACCTGAAATGAAATGGTTTGTTTTGTTCTCGTGTCATTTACCCTTTCTTTTTTAATTAAATTTTCTAAATTTCAAAATGAAATGTCATTTTGAAACAAATGTTAAAAGTTTTTGTATACAAAATGTCAACATTAATCTTTCTGAAACTTTCTCAAGTAATGTTTTCCTTATTTTTTCCATACCCTAACTACACTTCTTGGTTCAATTTATGGGTCAAAAAAAATCATGTAACAAAGGCCTTGAAGCATGATTTTGCCATGACAGGTTGCATCAAGAATTTAATTTGGGATAGATGGTCTCTCAGGTACATTGATTAGAAACACTTCTTTTCCAATAAAATAACCTTAGTCTTGATTTCTGTAAATGAGCAAAAATTACCATGAATTATAAGGGACTCCAAAAATACTTTGCAGGTTTTGCCATAGGTATGGAAGGCTTAGGGTCAACCTAGCTAGTCATTGTTCCTCAAGGGCTTACAGAGGAATCTAAGGGGCTGTCTGTAATGCCCCTGAGTATGCCCTGCCCACTCACTCTTATTCACACAGCAAACCCAGAAATATGGTGATGAAGCTGCTCTGGCAATGTCCTACCATGGCTACTCTCTAGACTTTTGATGTGGTTGACAGCATCCATGAGGAACTCCCTGGGAGTGGGGAAAGAATATAGGCATACCCTAAATGCTAGGTAGAAAGTGCCAATCTGAAAGATTCCTAAATAGATTATATATTTTTAAGTCATGTAGGGAATTATTCTGAGCTTGCTTCAGACTCTGGTAGCCACTCTTGCAAAATCCAGTTCAAGTAGTGGAGTTTTAACAAAGAAAGAGATCTAGGAGATCAGTGGCCACTCTTGCCCCTGTATCCCTCACTTGGACCCCCCATGGGGGTGTTGTGGGGCATTGGGTGACCCAGGCAGCCCCTTGTGGACCAGGCAGGCCCTTGTGCCAGCCTGTGAGGAAAAAGCCATGGTTTACCTGTTTTTCTCCTAGAAAGGAGAATCTGTTTCTCCAGTTTGTTCACCACCCTTTCATATATTCTTGTGGCCCATGCACGGGTTGAGGAAGGCTGCGCTAGAGGAAGGTTAGAAGCAGCAGGTGGGGGTGGGGCTGGGGCTGGATGCGGGGGAGCTTTATGGTTGGGAGTGTAACCTGGCAACTTTGGTTCCAGCAGTGATAGAGTGAAAAGTGAGGCATAGGTGATTCTTGCACATGCTCAGTAGCAGCCACCAGAGAATGTTCTGGAGACTCTTGAGCTGTGTATTAGACTCCTTAGCCAAGTGAGTGTGAGCCTGAATGAGGTGAAGGGATTCCTCAGTGTTAAGTGTCTGGTGTGCATAGAGGTGAGTGTGTCTAGTGCCTGCCTCTGCCCTGGTGTGGGCCTAGACCAGGGGTGGGTAAAATGTGGCCGGGGGGGAGGATGTGCCCCACCGGGCCATTCTATCCGGCCCGCGGGGCCCCTAAAAAATGTAGAAAATTAATATTCTGCTCTGGGCTGCCTGTCATGCGGCCCTCGATGGCTTGCCAAAACTCTGTAAGCGGCCCTCTGCCCAAAATAATTGCCTGCCCCTGGCCTAGATAAATGTCAGGTTTGTCCCCAGGGGTGTCCCCAGCTCTAGTGGGGATGGTGGAGCTCAGAAGCGTGGTTGTGTGGGAGGGGAGCTGGGGTTAGGGGGTGTCAGCAGGGGAATTGAGAATTCAGATGCCTGGTTTCTGTGGTGGGAAGCTTCTTGCATGCCCCAAGAGCAGCATCCTTTGTTCATCAGGGCTCTAGCAGGGTGCAGGGGGTCATAGCACCCAGCAGGGAACATGGCTCTGGGTGGTCAGTGGCTGTTCACATCCAGGATGTGCTGGGGAGCTTTGGGGAAGGAGGGGGTGCTGACTTTAGCTCAGGGCTTTACTAGGCAGGCATCTGCTCTGTGGCTGTTCCTCTGCTCTCCCCACCCAGAACTAGCTGCACCTCCAACCCACTCCCGGGGGGGCGGGATAACCACACCTCCCCTCACGAGGGCCTGGCAGCATTATATGTTGCCGTTGCCCACCTGTCCTGCCCTAGAGCTGCCATGTGAGCTCTCAGATTCATGTGCCCTTTTCTTTGCCTCCCCGCCTAGTAGGGGGCAACCAAGTTGAGGATGAAAGTTTTCCATAATCATGAATGGCAACTCCCTTCCCAGGTACTGTGGGGTGTCCAGGGATCAGAACAGCCATGTACAACTGCATACATGTATACAGCTCACTTAGGAACCCCTTGGCTGAATAAGAAGGAACTGCTGGGATACTCCAAATGTAAATATAAATAAATTATAGCAAATGTGGGAAAGAAAGCACCACAGACGTTGAGGGAATGAAAGAAAGGATTCAATTCTGACATCATTGAACTCACTGGCAAAAATTCTGTTGACATCACTAGGGGCAAGGTTGGGCCCAAAAGAGAGAAATGACTCCAGGGGTTAGTTGGTTTATAAAAACATTTCCCCAATCAGCAGTTTCACAGCCCATTTGCTTTGCCTTTTGGGTTAGGATTGCCTCCCCCCCCCCCTCCATTTTCTTCCCTTTCATGTAATTTTAGGAGTTTTCCAACTTCAGCTAAATGGTGTGAAAAGTTGAGGTTTCATTTTTGTTGCTGGCAAAACAGTTTAAAATATTGCACAGCGGGAATGAATCAGAGGTGGAGAATGATATCAGCCAATGGAAGTACAGATATCTGCATATCTTTTGTCCTATTATTGAAATAGCAAATCTCTGTACTCTAGATGCCTATGAAAGGTGTCCAAGGACTGAAATTCATATACAATATAGTTGAGAAATACATGTGCACTAGGTGATTGAGACCTGAGCAACCAGAGGCTCAGGTTGGCCCTCACCCTGGTGCTGAAACATGTAGCCAGCCAGGCCACATGTTTCAGCACCAGGGCTCCGGTGCCGGTAAGTAAGGGGTCGGGGGGGCTGGAGGAGGGGGGCCCCTGCAGGGGCTGGCCCCTCCCTCTGCCAGCTGCCCCTGACCCCTGCTGGGCCCATGATCTCACATGAGATCCCAGACCTGCCTTGGCTAAAACTGGCACTGGACATTTTTGACCTACGGGGACAATCTTATTTGATTATAGTCGACTATTATTCCAAGTACCCTGAAGTTTTGCACCTGCCAGACAAAACAGCTGGCATGGTATTAGCCAAAGTGAAGTCTGTTTGCTCGCCATGGCATACCTAAAGATATTGTCTGTGATCATGTGCCATTTTTGCAAGTCATACAATGAAACAATTTGCGAATGACTGGCCATCACCCATGCTAGTCCAGGTTACCCACAATCAGGCTGAACGCACAGTTCAGACCATCAAATCAATGTTTAAGAAGACTTTGCAGGATGGCTCTGATCTATATCTGGCTTTGCTGAGGAACACTCCCATTACCGGTCTTGAGTATTCTCCAGCGCAGCTTCTGATGGGGAGACTTTTGTGCAGTATCCTCCCTGCTACAATGGCGGTGCTAACTCCTAGACTACCGTCGATTGCCTCCCACAAGTTGTGGAACCTTCAAAGGTGCCAAAAGGAGCGCTATAACCACGTGGCTGCATTCTTGTCACCTTTACGAGAGGGAGAGAAAGTAAGGATGCAAACAAGTACAGGTTGGACACCAGCATCCATCACAGCAAAAAGGGATGAACTGCAGTCCTATGTAGTAAAAACCCTCAGTGGTAATGTCTACAGGAGGAACAGAAGACACTTAAAAAAGGATTCCTCATCAGTACCAGCAAAACATGTTGATGTACCTCAAGAGATGGCAACAAAACAAACTTCAGAAGAAGAACCAGACCATCACGAACAAAAGTTTCATCACATTCCAGAGAATCCCCCAGTACCCACAGAGGAACCTGATGACACCACACAAACTAAGAGTGGACATGTGGTAAGATTGCCTGTGAAGTACAAGGACTATATAATGGGATAGCGGTAAAGACTAGCTAGCCCCCACCGGTTAACCAAGTGCTAGTAGCCGCTGGCTTCATGATCCTGAAACATTCCATGTTAAAGCAGCACCTGATGAACATCCAACCATTTAAGAGGGAGCTCCCAGAGTAAAGAAGAGGGATGTGGTATATGGAATGTACCTTTAAGGGGCTAGCAGTGGGATGACCCAGTTTCTCCCCCGATGCCCTGTTGGTGTGGTTTTTGGTAGTGGGTAGTTGTAGTTCTCCCTGCATGCTGTGAGTTGCTGAATCCTGTTTCTAATAAAGATAAAGCTGTTTACCACCCCACTGGTCTCTGCTGAATGGTGACGCGAGGACAGAACCCCAAAGATATGGAGGTCTGAGTGAGTAACCCATCCCTGGAACCCAATGGCATAGAGTAAACATTATATAAACTATTAAACGAATAAACATATTACTTCCAAGAAATGTAAAGCAGCAGCAGTTTCCACCTCATTCACTCTGTAAAGGAAAATAGCACAGGAAAATACTCTGCCCAGATAAAAAAATGATCTGGTTGGCTCTAGTTGATTTCTTTATTGGCCCTAATCTGCATTGCCTAATTAAGAACATCTAGCAATTAATATCTTCCTGAACCTTCTGTACCATTTTGTTATGCTGGTGCTAGAGCTAATGGGGCATTGTTCAACTGAATATTTTTTGGCATAAAAGGCTGACAATTTTCACAGGAACAGACTGGCTTCAATTAAACTTTTGTCAGGAAAGATTTTTAAGGTCCAGGCAGGAATTTCTGCAGAAAGCAAGAGATTAGCCAATAATTTAGAGGTAGGACTATTGGGAGAATGCCATACCAGACACCTGAATCTGGGTCTGCCAGAAGAATATCACACACACAAGCTATTCTGGGTGAAGTCTTTCATCCTGATCCAAAATGGGGAAATTTTAAAAATCAGGGGATAAGAAAGCAGTTTCCTTTCCTCCTCTATGTTGAGGGTGTTGGTGACCAAGAGCAGATATGTCTCTGATCTGTAAGTAACCACAGATACTCCTGAGTAGAGGGGCAGATCTAGGATTTTGAAAAGGGTGGTGCAGATGGTTTGGGGCATCATCAGATAGAAAACAACACACATTTTTCTCCAGGTTAAAAGAAACTAGAAGCTTCACTAATAAGTAGGGGCCTAGAGTACTAATATTCAATTTAAGATTGAAGCAAAAAATAAAAAAAAACTTGATTGGAATGCGCATTAATTTGCTATATCATATATTTTATATAAACACACAACAAACCAGGCAAAAAATAATCAAAAGATGTTGTTTCATTGCCTGGAGTCATTATAGTTAAATGTACATCTCTGTTTCAGATTCATAAAACAAAAACAAGCCTTCTTGAGCATCTGGACAGTGCCTCTAATGCTTCATTGACAGTAGGCACATCTACATGTGATGCTACACGGCTGTAGCAACGCACTACAGCAACATAGCATCCACGGGCAAAACCCAAGATGCTACAGCTACATTGCCATATTGACGTGATCCCCTGTTATAGCACATCACTATGGTGAAATAGTGCCTAAAAATAACTGTGTACAGCACAGTAACAGCTGTTAATGCACCATCCTTTAGTACATCCAAAAGGAAGTGCTGAATGATGGTGCAGTAACAATGGCACCACAGCGTCACATGTAGGTGAGCCCAGTGAGTTCTACATCTAAGCTAATGTTCAGCTGAGTTAATACTTCCATACCTGAATTCATGTTTTTAGCTAGGATTAAAAAACAAAAACAGTCTGCAAGTATGTAAAATAGGAGCTACATGACTAGGAACAGCTAACAGACAGCAGCATGGCAAAGGAAGGATAGCTGGAATAGTGAGACCATAAAGACCATTTAAGAGGAAAAAGGGACTTTGGGTGGAGTAGGAATCAAAGCAGGGTGCCGTGCACCATTGCACCCCCCCCCCCCCCCCCCCGATTCATCCCTGGCTGAGTATTAGCTTCTTTATGGAGGAAAATAGATGAAACAATGAGAAAACACCACCAAAAGCCCTAAACCATAAGCAAAGCTAATCAGAAGGTGACCACTGCAGTCAGAGGAATTTTTTTCTGAGGGCTGACTTCAGATTCATAGACTGTATGGGCACTTGTACATGAGCAGGAAGGCTGCTCCAATGCACTGTAATTACAGAATGTTGGAGCAGGTTCAATTAGTCAAGTCTGCTTGAGCATCAAAAGAGCTTTAGTTAAAGCTCCCCCGCCACCATTTGTAAGCACAGGGACGCTGACACACAAAATGCTCCGGGCACTCCAGGCACTTTAATTAGAGTGGCTCTGAGAGCCACTCTAATTAAAAGTGCCCTCCCCCCATGCTGCAATGCGCTGAAGATCTGGAGCATTGGAGCAGACTCAATTAATCGAGTTTTCTCTGCATGTGAGCTGACGCGCATTGTGCTGCATTGCTTGCAGTTGTATAAGTGGTGAAATGCACATCAGTGCAGAGAAAATAGTGGTGGTACACTTTTGAACTAAAACACCTTTCATGTGTTTTAGTTCAAAAGCAGACCACTGCCATTTTGCGTGCGCTGATGCACATTCTTTGCCTCACTTATACAACTGCATGCATCGCAGCACCGCTGTGGAGCATGCACGTGTAAAAATGCCCTATATGTCTTAGCATGCATCCGAAGTAGATAAAACCAGAAAATGCAGGAGACAGAAGGCCTAGTAGAAGATAGCTCTTGGAGGAAGCCAAGAGAAAGAGTTAATTTTGGGCAGAGTGCTGACTAGAAAGAGGTTTGCAACTGTGAGCATGCAAGCTACCTGTATAGTGGAATCTCACTGTGTTTGAGGAAATGGTACTTAATGTATATATATATATGTATTTGGTAAGTAAACAGGATTGCAGTCTTAATTCTATCATCAGTTTAATCTCCCATTAGAAACAACCCTCAGGCCTATTCATATTTAATTTCTTAGAAAATGTTAAAGTTCAAGATAACAAAAATAACAAGATAACAAAATTCAAGAGATAAGAAAATACAGAGGACCTGAGTGAGGGGCTACATGGGAGGAGGGGGGCAGAAGGGGAGGTACAGGTGTGAACATAATTAAGTTACATAAATTGTAGCCAACTAAACCCAGAGGTGAGGGACTGGGAAGGGGGAAAAGATGGGGAGTGGATGCGATGCTTATACAGCACAGAATATACAGGAGACCCCACACAACAATACTGTCTTTAAGTAAGGAGATGGTTTGTAGGCACACACACAGTTACAAATATTGACATGCAAGATACAATTGTGGGGGTAGGGAAGAGTTCAGGATTTAGGAAGTCCTTGAAGTCCTTTAGGTGTAACAGCAGGGGGCAGTCAGGTGGTTACCTCTGTGTCGTTTCTGGTCAGCAGTCTGGTGGGGTCTATGTACTGCCACTGCCCTGTGATGTGCTCCACACAGATGTCCCTGGACCAGAGGATGGTGTCAGAAACCATGAGGTGCCACATCAGCTTGGCATAGTGATGGCATATATGGCAGGCATGCAGGATGCTTTCACTGCTGGGGCCCCATGCTCTGAGAGCCCTGACGATCAGCACCTCAACCATCATGTCATATCTTTGGCACCTCAGAATGTATGCCAGTGGCTGGTACTTCTCTTGCTTCCTTTTGTGGGCCACAACAAAGGGTTGTCGCCGGTTCTCGAAAAGGATGGCGACATCTGCCATCATGACTTGCTTACTATCCTTGTTGGTCACAATGATGTCCAGGCCCAGTTGGTTCTTGCAGCCTGGGATGATGCTGTTGACAGACATGGTCCCTGCTGATGCCGGCATGGCTTTGGGCAGTCAATTTTGGATGGCATTGTGGTGCAGCTGCCACGCTCTGGCATTGGGCTTGCAGGCATACAGCATGTTGGGGAGAAGAGGGCCAAAATGAGTGACACTATAGTTAAAGAGAATGAGGTGGTCAAAGTCTCTTAGATATAGAATCCCAAAGCTTACCTGTAGGCTCATTTGCAGTGGGATTTTTTCCACTGTTTTTTAAAATGTTTAATGTTGTTCTTGTTGTTTTTAGTGTGGGGGAGGTGTTAATATCTTTTTGTATTGAAGTGCTATGGAGAAACTGTAGTTAGTGGGCTGCTATATGATAAACAGAACAAAAGGCCAGGCTTTACCCCCAAAGAATTTAGCAAAGATTTTAAAATTGTAGTCCAGTGTTGGACAATCTTAGCTTCCTCTGAATAGACAGCTGATGGAATGAACCAAGCAAATTAAACAGTCTTGAACTGAGTGGCCTCTAGAACAATCTGTGCATTACAGTAAATTGAAGACATTGAAAGTTAGGACTGGAAAGGGGCCTCATGGACCATAGAGTCTGGTCCCCTGCATTTCCAGGTATCTCTTTCCTCAGGGAATCCCTGAATAGTGCCCCCTGCAAGTGCTCATCAACAATTATGAGGCAGAGTAACCTAAACACTACCCAATGTTATGTCACATAAAAGCAGGGGAGATGAGGGTACTGCCAGCACCTGGCCACTATAACAAGGAAGTATTTGGTTCATACAAGACCACATTCCTAAGATGAGCCCTAACACTTGTTTCAAAACAGCTTTCTTGTGTGCCTATGCTTTAGCTCTATGCTTGCCTACACTGAGTTCTTGTTGGGTTGGGGCATGCATGTAGTGCAACCAAAAGACATATCTAGTGCCACCAACCTCGGAATCCCATATCTCTGCCAAAAATGTACATCCATTATCCTGATAGTGGCATGGTCCCAGAGCACCTTCCTGGGTGGAGGAAGAATAACAGAGCTGGGTAACTGCCATTCTGTACTCCCACAGGTACGTATGAAGTTTCTGGTGGCTTGCTATATGGCGTTCCTGCCAGAACTTGACTCTGGGTTCAGATCCATCCCCACGTCTGTGCTATGCCCAGGAACACCTCTATGCAACACCCTCTACTCACTTGCCCCTGCTCGGTGGGCACTAACTCCCAAAAATGAGGCAATTTAGCCAGCTTCAGATGGCCCTGTGTGAGCCCCAGTGCTGCTGTTAAGCAATCTATTTCAGCTTTGCTACCTTTCTTCTCAGTTTGGGTACTCAAAACAAAGCAAGAAGGCAGGGGGTACTTCATAGCAGCACTCCAAAACATGGCATGGAGGCAACGCAGACATAGCTTTGCCTTATTTAAACTGACATGCACCATGGAAGTCAATATGCCCTGGCCAATTTCATATTAGTTGAAAATTTGACCGTTCATCACTAATTCTAAACTTCAATACACAGAACAATTCACTGTTATGAAGCAGCTACCATTAAGTACAGGTACATCTCCGTAAGATTGCAACTGTGCTTGCAATGTCAATTTTTCTTTCATAGTTCTTTTTTATACTTCAATATCTCTTTTCCTTTTCCCTTTTTTATTTCTTTCTCTCTCTCTTTCTCCTTCTCTGCTTTTTTTTCCTTTAATATCTCTGTGCTCCAGGATTTTTGGACTATGCTTATACCTGCAGATAATCTGCCAAAATTTTTAAAAGCACTAAAAATTAATTTGAGTTCATTATTAAATACAGGGGAGAGGAGAGAATTAATGAAGTTTACCAGATGCTCAGGCTTCTCTCTCTCCCAAATAATTTCTATTTAAAATAAATATATACATTTGGCAAGAAATTAGTCTTTAACATTGGCTAATTGCTTTTTGGTAGTTTGAAACTGTATGTCTATAGCAGCTGAAGTACTAGTACTGGGCTTCAGAAAGCAGAAATGCACATATGCACAGTGAGGATTTTGCAAAGAAGTTTAGCAGGATTTTTTTATAATTATTTTTATGTCTAAATAGTTGTTTACAGAATATTTATTTTTCCTGGCTCTGAAACCACTACTATTATTTAGGCATGCAATGTTCATTTCTTTGGCAAAAATATACACACAATAGCAGG
The DNA here is from genome assembly GCF_000455745.1 of Alligator sinensis. NCBI lineage: Eukaryota > Metazoa > Chordata > Crocodylia > Alligatoridae > Alligator > Alligator sinensis. The sequence goes on from NW_005842521.1 coordinate 44,245, forward strand.
GGAGTGTGGAAATTCTAATAGTCAAATATCTTTTTTTCACCTGCCCAGCACATTTTCACTACAAGCCAGTTCGCAAATTTACCTTTAACATATATCAACCCAAAGTAAAATCATATCTACATTGAAGTCAGTGGGGGCTTTCATGCAACGTCTATTCACCTTCATTATGGGGATAACAACGGATAAAGTTTATTGTAATACTATTATCCTTTTTGACCTGAGCAGCTAGCCATAATTTGTAGGTTATACCAGTTATGAGGAGAAACTGGTGATGGAGTCAGATATCTTTAATTCTTTTTATCTACCCTAACGTATAAGATGCTCCTTTCTTGAACATAGGACATTAACGCTTTTGTTCCCAGCTCCATTGAGCTTTCAGCCATTTCTCTACCCCAGAATACTTATCTTCTTTCAGCTTCTTCCAGGGAAACACAACAGAGCTGTTCAGGTTGTACTGACTGAAGCTTCCATGTTTTTGCTGTATTTCTGTTTTCTCTACTGTCTCCTGTTACCAACACCTGTACACCCCACCCAAAAATATTTCCAGGTAGGACTCCTCTATCTAGCCATTCATACACTTGAAAAACCTTGTGTTTGCCTTTCTTTTTTTGATGGAAATGTACTTGACAGTCTCATGCAGCCATCATAAATGAAGAGCAGCATTAAACTTGCCACGGACTAACTCATATTGTGTTAGTAATATTAATATTACTTCAGCCTCCACTCCTCCAAAAAAAATTCCTGCCCAGGAATACACATTGAAGGTCTGGGTGGCTGCATAGTACACCACGATCCAAAAGGATTGATGGTTACCAATAATATTACTTCACGGCCATACCTCACGTTCTAGTTTCTTGGGAAAGGAGTATAGCCTAATGGGCAGAAAACTGTACTGGAACTAAGGTGACTTGGTTTCCTTACCTGTCTCTACCACTGGCCTACCTGGGGAACATGAGTAAATCACTTTGCAGCTTTATACCTCAGTTTACCTATCTATAAATAGGGTATAGTGACATTTATTTCTTTTAGCTTTGAGATCTGCCAATAAAAAGTGCTACAGGGGAGCTAAACTTTCATATTTTGAATTAGAGTCTCTCAGAGAGCTTTTTTGCCATTTGTGTAGCCAAAGAAAAATAAAAAAGAGTGCATGCAGTTACATCAAGCTGCTATCAGTAGCTTACAATTGACCCTGTCTTGCTCCCATAAAGATAATGGCATGATTCCCTCGATGCTTCATGGTATATGATCAAACCTGGCTGGCTGAGTTCCAGTTTGCAGACCACATGCATTGGTGTCCTGTGCATGTGCTCTACATCCTGTTCCCCTTGTTGTGCACATAAACAGGCTGATTTTATGACTGTGATCAGTGCTCCCTCCTAATGTGGAGGAAATGGCTTGCTTTGCAGAGTTTTCTGCACAAACAAGGGTCGTCATAGTGTGGGTGACTAATTTCCATTGTATTTCATTCCCAGGACTGCACCTTTGTCTACACCATCAGTTATCTCTGGCTTCTGGCCCATCACTTCTTGCCTTTTAGCCCTTTGAATCAATCTGTTCAAGTTACTGAAGTATCATTTGGGCAAATGCCTCAGCTTGGCATAGGGATTTGCCTGGTTAGCAAATTCCCTTTCCTCACTTCAGACCCAACTGTTAAAGTCTCATACTGCATGGAGCTGAGTGTCACCAGCTCCCATTTGTCAGGGCAGCTCAGCAAGCCCTGGCTCTTAACACCTCATAAAACTGGATCTATGAAGAGAAATCTTTCCTTGAAATGTGTTTCTGTATAGTGTGCATCTCAGAGCTGTTTCTACAGTGGAGGGGACATTTGGTTCATTTCATGTAGGG
>NW_005842521.1:46120-48992 GCF_000455745.1 Alligator sinensis
TCTGGCATGTATTGCCTTTTTTTTAATAAGCATCTTTGATTAAGTACAGTGGATCCTTTAAACAGACATTATTATGCATTATGGATGAAATTCACCCCGTGCAGAGAGTCAGCATGAGGCCTCTGCACCACTTACAGCTCACTTAAGCCTTCTTTGGAGGACTTCATTGGTACATCAGCTTTCCTCCCTCTGTGAGACCAGATGATTTTAACTAGCAGTTCTTTACTGGCTCAGAGGGCTTGGCTTTGAAAAGAGCTGAGTCCTATAAGCTAGGGGTCAGCAACATTTTAGAGCAGTGGGAGAGCCAGCTGTAGCTGTGGGCCACTTCCCTCTGCAGCACTACTGCCTGCCACCTCCACCTCTGCTATGTGTGTCACTTGCTTCCCACTACCATCCTCAACAGCAGCAGGGACAACTGAATTCAAAGATGGTGGCAAGTAGCACCTTTGTGAGGGTGAGTGGAAGAGAGCAGGGCTCGCTGCTGAGCGGATCAGTGATTTGGTCCTAGGGAAGAAAATGGGGACATGTCAGGCTAAGCTGCATGCTGCTGATCCTTCATGTTGCTGCATGCATGAAAATGTGGGGTTGAATTGCATACAGGGTCAGTCCTTACAGCACTGTACCTTCTACCCTGCCAGCTATGCCTCCTTCATAGGTCAGTGTTGTTCTTTTTTTGCTGAAGCCTATTGTTTCAGTCCTCCAAACTCTGTACAGGTACAACACCTTTTGATTTCTACAGGATCAGGCTGCAAAATTGAACGTCATTCAGGTGCTGTTGTGAGCAAAATGGAGAAGTCAAATCTTGAACGTCCTATGGGATCCATTATTGACCCATATACATGATACGGGTGGATAAACATTCCCATTCATTTATATTTTGTGTTGTACATGTAAATGAGTTTGTCATAGGGTATGTTTCGGGAATAACATCTTAATAGCTTTACTAGTGTCAGCTTTTCACTCTCCTGTTTTTTAAATTTATTATGGCCCCAATGTTGCAAAAACTTAAGCATGTGCATTGTTTTAATTTGTCTAACTTTAGAAAGACTATTCCCTTATGGAAAGTTATGCACAGGCTTGAATCTTTGCAGAATCAGGGCTTAATTTAATCCCCTTTGATCAGGCCCCATTTCCTAGAAGTGTTTATGAGAAGAATTGTCCAATAGATAGAACATTGACTTAGTCCTCATTTAGCCACAGACTTCCTGTGTGACCTGGGGCAACTCATGTAGGCTGAAATTCACATCAAGACAGAAGCACAATTTAAAAATCCAAGACAGTGATTCACATATATCACAGCTAACTCTCCTGGGTGCCTCCCCCACTGGTGCCCTAGTTTTTGTCAGAAAACCTATATCTATGCCTAAAATTCTGTTACTACATACAACCAAAAGTGCTGCCAACTTTGCTGAGCTGAGCTGAGCTGAGCTGAACTTTGCACCTCTCCTGCATAAGTTCATTTGGGATTCATAAATAAAATATTTTCTGCACCTATGTAAATCCAGTAGTTTTTTTTCAGAAAACAGCTAATGTATCCCAACAGCGCTGAGTTCGGCACTCATGGCTTATCTCATTCAAAACACAGGAGGAGCAGGAGGAAAACGGGGTAGAGGTGGGGAAAGAAGTGGTGGAGAACATCGCTTGAATTGTAGTCAATATGACCCTTCCTCACAAGGTGACTGAAAACACTGAAGCCCTTAATGGTTGTGGGATACTCAGGACTGAGCTAGATTTATAAAGTAAATAAATAGTAGCAAATTGTTGTACTTGTGTTGGAATAATTTCATTTATAGGAACACAGGAGCCCTGTCCCTTACTAAGTTGAGCGACATTAATAGAGGTAAGCACATACAAAAGAGCCTGCATGACAAAGCCATGTGTTTCTAATTATTTCAATATATATAAAATATTTAGAAAGATGATGTGTGAACTAAAATACCCCCCAACTTTGTCAGACAGAATCTAAAATAGTTATGCAGAACCTACACATTTGCTACAGAGTAATGCCATTGATCCTGCTTCCTTTTAAGTCAATGGCAAAAATTCCATTGATGGAAGAAGCAAGATTCACTCCCACTGTTCTGTCTTTGTGCGTGTGCTGTCATAAACATTTATCATACAAACACAAATTTATTACCAGCTGCGCGCACATTGATAGGGTATAGGCAGCAAGCAACTGCAACAAATAGAGTTGATTCATTTCAGGATAGGGAATTAATGTTTCATACTTATTCTTTAAATATATCTGATACAATTCCTAGAAGTGCAATCTTAAGATGGCAAAACCGATTGATTACAGTGAGAAATCTACCACAATAAGAAATGTGTATATAGCAAGGCACTTAGGACCTGATTTAAAGCCTTTTGAAGTTAATGAAAAGCCTCCTATTTATATTAATGTCTTTGGATCAGGCCTAGAAACCAAGGTGATACATAGCATAGCAACAGATGGAGGATTTTTAGGCAAGATTTGATTCTAAAATAGTTAGGAGAGTTTTCCCATCTCTTAAGCAATTCCTTATGTTTCCCATAAGGCATTCGGATTGTTGCCAGAAGTGAAGGCAATTAAGATACAATGCAATTTCTGTATATAAGCCAATGCTTTCAAAGACAGTCAAGGTTCTTTGGGTGAATCTGATATATTTTATTAGACCAACTTAAATATTTGGAAAACAATTATTAAGCAAGGTTTTGGGTTCAAAAACCCTTCATCAGGCTAAGGAAGTTTCTGCAGTTGGTGTGTGGTCTTCCTGGATGGAATGAAAAGTAAAGAAGCCAGAGGCTGGGCTGGTATGCATACAAGACAGGTAGTCAGTGAAAATGTAGATTGAGGAGTCAGTGGGTGAGAGAGAGGCTGGGGGAGGGGGCGGGG
>NW_005842521.1:49476-49977 GCF_000455745.1 Alligator sinensis
CATGGGTGGCTCTGGGAAGATCTTTTTAAGAATAGGGTCTCTTTCTAGTATGGGTTGCAACTGTTTGAGGATTTTCCATACGGGTTCGAGGGAGGGGTGATATGTCATAACCAGCAGTGTGCGATTTGTGGGGTGTTTTCTTCTGTACTGCAGCAGTTCTTCACGTGGTATCTGGGTGGCTCTTTTAAATGTGCAATCTATTTCTCTGGAGGAATGTCCTTGTTGGGTGAAAGCCTTTTTAAGATTGGTGAGGTGGCAACCCTGGGTGTTCTCTTCAGTGGAAATTCAGTGGTATCTGAGGGCTTGGCTGTGTATCACAGCTTTTTTGGTGTGTTTAGGGTGATTGCTGGTTCTGTGCAGATATGTATGTTGGTCTGTGGGTTTCTTGTATAATGTGGTCTGTATTTTATCATTTTGGATACTGATCATCATGTCTAAAAAGGAGATGCTGGTGCTGGAGTATTCTAGAGAAAGTTGGATGGAGGGATGGTGATTGTTGAA
>NW_005842521.1:50122-53353 GCF_000455745.1 Alligator sinensis
GTTGTAATCTTGTTCCTGTAGATATGTAAGGCAGGCTTGGATGTCATCCTGGTGTGGGATGTTGGTATATAGGCTGGTAACGTCCATGGTGGCTAGGAGTGTGTTGCTGGGAAGTTGGTCTATGTTTTTAAGTTTCCGTAGAAAGTCTGTAGTGTCTTGTATAAAACTTGCTCTGTGGGTGATGAGCGGTTTTAGGATTGATTCAACGAAACCTGATATTTCCTCAGTTAGGGTCCCATGGTTGGATATGATAGGTCTGCCAGGGTTCCCTTGATTGTGGATTTTAGGGAGCATGTAAAAAGGCCCCGGTTTAAGTAGTCAGGGGATCAAGGTCTGTAGTTTTTCTTGTAGTCTTGGTGGAAATGAATTGATGGTGTTGTTGAGTTTCTTGGTGAAACTCAACAACACCATCATTTTCAATCATGCTTTCAAATGCTCATATATTTCTGAAAAACTCCTCTCTTTGGGGTGAAACTTTTCAGCTTTGGTCTTAGACCATAGCTGATTTTTTTTTCCAAGTCTGAGGAAAATCTATTACATTTTAAATATTAGAGGGTGAAATAAAAACACATGAAACAGGAAAAGGAAACATGGGCACATTCTTCTCTCTGCCCTCTCAAGGAAAACAGCCCTCAGAATGACATTTGTAGCATCAGAATGCAGCTGTCAGTGTTATTTCTGAACAGGCAAACTAAAAGTGTCTTCCACCAACTATTTAAAAAAAAACAGTAGCGAGCTAGCATTATAAAGAAAAAATGTCAACAAAACCAAACCAAAACTATACCCAGCTGATTCAGCTCGTGCATATATATTAAAACACTACAATAAAATTAAGCTTTCTGCAAATCTAAATTTTGATTCTGTGTATTCTTCCAAAAGGGCTATTGTCCACAAAATAAATTGCTGACCTATAATAAGGTCTTTATGGAAGCTGGTTCACTTAGGCCAAGCCATCTTTAAAGGGTCCGTACTGTATAATCCCATTAGTTAAAGACTTGACATCTCATTTCTTTAAGTGTCTTCCTGCTTTAACTCCTTTTAGGCATTATGCAAAATCCATCTGCTTATTAAAGCAACAACTTAAAAGGAGCAGTTAAACTAAAAACAGGAGGAAATTTGGAGTGTTGATTTTGTTGAGCGTAGTTTGTTTTTGTGTTATTTAGGAAGAGAAATCTTCTTCTAGCAAGTGTATTTTACATTCCAGCTAACCGAAAAAATTGTTCCTCGGTGATCTTGTGCCTATTTACCTTAACAGAATGGTCTCACCCTGTGTTCTTCAAAAAGCCAAATCACAAAAGAATGAAATACGTGGTCCCGTCTTTTTCTTTTTTGGAACAAAACCCAGTGTGGTTGTTGACTACTAAAACAAATGCTAATGGCATATGAAGATCACACATTATTCTACAAAGATCTATGATACAATACTGTCAACCCCAAGTCTTCTATAAGATCCCCTAATTTCATTAAAATAGTCTTTAAATCATGAGAAAAACATTACAATAAAATTGGGTTATTTTTCTTTGCCTTCTCTGTATAGGTGACAGCCTCCGTCTTGCAGGGGTTTAGGTTGTAGCCGTGTTGGTCTAAGGACATAGGCAGACAAGGTTCCTTGGGTGAATTTGATATCTTTTATTAGACCAACCCAAATGGTTGGAGAATGGTTATTAAGCAAGCTTTCAGGTTCAAAAACCCTTCGTCAGGCTAAGGAAGCTTCAGCAGTTGGTGTGTGCTCTTCCTGGATGGACCATCTTGGTCATTTCACTGGGGTTGAGCAGAGACCTTCAGAGCTGAAAGCATGAATTAAGACTTGTCTCTTTTATTAGACATAGGGAGAAACTGTTAACACCCTCATCAGTAGGTTGAATGTAGTTTTGGAAGAGAAAGATATGAGCAATCTGTTCAGTGGAACACACACAATTGTGCGGAGCTTAAGTATGGCATATCAATATGTGGAAACAGAATGGCATGGGAAAGATTGTAAGCTTTTCTCCGCAGGGCAGAAAAATAATTGTTCATGTAAAAGGGGAGTGGCTGCAGCCTCTTGTAAGCCTGAGTAAGAAGCAGTGGAAACATCATTTACTGAAACCCTGTAGGTTTGTCCTACATACATAACTTGCTAGTTGCTTTCCTGGCAGCTTTTCCTGCTGAATTTAAGGCACCCCTGTAGACTGCATCTGCTATCCTTGTGGGGACAGCCAGTGTTGTTGCATCCCATCTGGATAGATATCAAGAGAGGGGGGAGGGGCAGGGCCATAGCCACCCCTGCTTCAGAGGAGGAGGATCCCACCACCCTGCAGCCTCTATAAAGTCTGCAGGCCTGGGGCACCCTGGTGTAAGTACTGCTCTTGCACATACCTAAATGGTAATGCTAAAGGGCAAACTTTCAGGATATGGGTGAGGCTTCACCTGGAGTAGTGTGTCCAGTTTTGGACCCCACACTCCAAGATGTGTGCAGTTTAGAAAGAATCCAGCAGAGATCAACAAAAATGGTAAGGTGCCTGAGAAACAAGACTTATGAAGAAAGGCTGAAAGAACTAGGGTTATTTAATCTGGAGAAGAGAAGACTTAAGGGGAGCTTTGCTAACAGTCTTCATATACCTGAAGGGTGATTACAGAGAGGATGGAAAAGGGCTGTAGGGGATGGGGCTAGGAGCAGTGGCCTCAAGCAGCAGCAGGAGAAATTTAGGTGAGAGATTAGGAGGAACTTTCTGACTCTGAGGGTGGTCAAGCATTAGAACAGGCTACTTAGAGAAGTTGTGAAATCTCCATCCTTGGAAGTTTTTGAGAGCAGATTGAATAGACCCTTGGCAGGAATGATTTAGTCAGGGATGGCCCTTTGAGCAGTGGGCTGCACTGGATGACCTTGTGAGGTCCCTTCCAGTCTCTGATCCTATGAACAGAGGGGATAACACAGAGGGTTTTGACATTTTTTATTGAATGCTCTTTTAATAAGAGAAATAAACTTGCTGTGGGGAATGGGGGAGGAGGGACTGGATTTTGGGCATGGGCAACTTGTAGGAGGAGCAAGAGGGGCACATGCTTTATGGTCTGTGACATAAAAGTGGTTCTTTGGTCTGTAAATAATTTCTAAGGGCACACCCACCCATGAGAATACCGTCATGAGCTTAGCAGTCATGATTTTGGCTGTCCTCAGCTTCTGTGTGTGGTCGCTGCTCACCCCACTACTCCCTCCCCCACCTCCGCTGCCACCGGCGGCTTCTGCAGGTGTTC
>NW_005842521.1:53363-91012 GCF_000455745.1 Alligator sinensis
CCACTCACCACCCCACCACTAATGCTGCTGCCCACAAATTGTGCCCCCCCCAGTCTCAGAAGGCACCAGTCATTCATGACTTTGGGGAAAGTCAAAACTGCCCTATGAGAGAGGGTGGTATGGCTTTGGGTAGGATATTAGGGGAGGGTGAAGACACCTTTCATTGAGAGGCAGGGGAGTGGAAGTGAGTGGGGGGGGGTACAATTTTCTACCGCCTGTTTGTCTGCTAAGTCCATGTCTGAGGGTGCCTATCTCCCTCAACTATTCTTTTCCCTGGTGAGATTGTGGTCTAAAACCTGGTGTCATATATGTTAGCCCAATCATTATCTGGAATAGCTCCAGATAGGGTCAAAATTACCAAAAGTGGGAGGAGGAAAGTAGCAAGCACTGGGGGAGAACCAGTGGCATGGCAATTGTGCCTACTGGGGTAGTGCCTGGCAGGTGAGAAAACATCCTCCAAGGCTAAGAGGAAAGCACTTGATGCCTGTTTCTGTGCCCTTTCCCTCCTCAGTTTCAGAGTACACATGGGTCACAATCAGTGAAGATAAAAACATTAATAATCCTTGATCTTATTCAGGATGATGCAGCCAACCTTACATGCATCACTGAAGCCTGGCTGGACAAGGCATCTAGGGCAGTGTTTGCCTAGATGGTGCCAGTGGGGTGTGGTGGAGTAGCACTTGTCTCTGGGGCAAATTTTCTTTATAGAAAGTGTCCAGTGCCTAACTTGTCCAACATGAAATGGATCTACCATGTGTTCAGGGCTGAGAATAGACTGGAGATTTAGTTAGTATATTGATCACCTTACTCCTCCTTAAGCTCTTGCATGGAGAGGGGGAAGCACCAATTTAATAGAGTCTAAATTTGGGACTGAGGAAGTTCAGTCACGTCTAGTTTATATGGACCAGTTTCAATTGTTGTCACCTTCCAATGAAGAAGATGTGCTTGAGGGAGCACATCCTGGCTTACAGAAGCCAGCTATGGGAGAAGCCAGCTATGGGTTGTCAACACCTTATAGAAACCAGCTATGGGTTGTCATTGCCTCCTTTGGAGGGTAGGATGCCAGATGTTAAGTCTGCAATTGTCTGGTTCTTACTCCAAGAACCAAACAAAACCAGAATCTCTTGAAGCTGACTTCCCAGCCAGCTACCACCCATTCTCCAACCTCCACTTGTAAGATCTTTGAATACGTCACCTGACAACTCAACAACATTTATATATGCCTGGGATATTCCTGGCCCCCTGTTAATCTGTTTTTCATTCTGGGTATAGTATGGAGACTGCCCAGTGGCATTGGTTAATGATCTTCACCTGGAGATTGACAAAGGAAATAGCACCTGGTTGATCCTATTAGATCTTTCAGCAGCTTTTAATGTAGTAGACCATGAAGTAACCTATGTGACTTGGTGGGTATTTGTGGGGCTGTTCTTAACTGGTTCTGCTCTTTCCCAACAGGCAGGTTCCACAAGGTGGTCATAGGCAAGTGCTCATTAGCTTCTTGGAACTTTCCTATGGGGCTCCCCAGGGCTCCATCTTCTCTTCCCTTGTTCAGTGTGTATCTGAGGCTACAGGGTGAGTTCATGTGGAAATCTGGAGTGAAATGCTATGACACCCAGCTCTCTCTCTCCTTTTCATCCAACCCTGGGATCTTGGTCCTTACCCCATTCCTAGCTAAAATGTGGGACTGGACGTAGGTGAACGTATTAAGCTGAAACCAGCAACGGTGATGGTGGTCAGCAAATCCAGAGGCGACACGTAAGGGGTCCACGCATGTGCACATGCACCCCCTGAGTATGGCAGTGCACCCCCTGCAAAAAGACACTGCCCCACTGGTGGCTTCTGTGGGTGGTCACCGATCCTTGGTTGGAGCTCGCCATCCCCACCCCACCGCTGACAGCCCTGGTGGTAGCTGCAGGAGCTCCCCTGATTACTGCCAGGGGCACACACTGTTCGTGTGCAAATCTTATGCAGGGATGTGTGTTGCGGGGGAGGGAGTTGGGAGACACCAAGAACACATTACTCCAGTACTCCATATTCTGCACTGGCTTCCTGTAACTTCCCAGGTACATTTCAAGGTGTTGGCCTTGATCTATAAAGCCCTAATTGGCCTGGTTCCTACATACCTAGTCACCTCCTCCTCCCTTATAATTCATCGTAATCCTTGAGGTCAGTCAAGAACAAGCTCCTGCAAGTACCATCTGTGAACCAAGTTCACTTGGCCAAAACAAGGAGATTGTTCTTTATAGTTGCTCTGCAGCTTTGGAGCTCCCTCCCTCTGAAACCTGGCAGAGCTCAGACCTGGCTATCTTTTGGAAGAAATTAAGACCTTTTTTATTTGGGCAGACTTTTGGCAAGCAGGGTTAAGCTTTGGGAAATTGTTTTATTATTTTATCTTTGTTTTATTACTTTTTATTGTAAGCCACCCTGAACTTTTGGGGAAAGGGCACCATAGAGCTCAAACAGACAAAGAAACAAACAAAATTTTATCCTTTCTTGGATTCTCCCACATCTTCTAAAAGTTTCAAGGTGAGTTCTGTGGAGGTGTAGAGAAATGTTTATAAAAAAACATTTAAAATGGCAAAGTGAATAATGATTTATGTGTATGTTATTGTAACAGAGTCATGGCTGCAACTCTGTTACTAAGAGGGGTCGATGGCTGAGGATAATTGACACCCGGCAGGGAAAAGGCACGCCACACCCTCTGGAGCCAATGAGGCTCAGGAAGGAGGGATAAGAAGGGGAGAAGACCCAGGAGAAGCCGCCTTCATGCACTTATAGATTGAGAGAAGCGGGCGAGGAGCCCTGCAGCGAGAGATTCCAAGAAAGGCCCAGAGGCAAGGGCTCACTCTCACAGACGACGATGGGATTATGGGGTCAATCCGCCCCTTTTGTTGCTACATACCTGAAAAACCCAGCTTCTGTGGTGAGTCACAGGGAACAGAGCAGCAGTGCGGCGAAAAGCCATGGCTCCAGGCCAAGACACGGCGGGGTTGCCTGGGAGAAAAGGGGGTGGGGGGAACGCCCAACCCAGCCCTGAAGAAACGGAACCCCGATCCCTCACTGGAGGATGAGAGGGTGGGGAAAAAAAAGAAAAAAGGACTGCGAAAGAGCCGCACTCCGCACGCCGGCACAAGACGCGGCCAAGGAATCCCAGTCTCGGAGTTAATCAGCCGCTAATGAGGCAATTAGCGGCTGATTACTGAGACAATGCATAGTACTTATCGTCCAAGTCAGACGGCGGGGATCCGCCCGAATACACGAGGGGTCTCCGTGGCAGGTCCGACAAACTGCCCCCTCCACCTGGCGTTCCTAGAAAGAGTAAGACCAGACTAAGAATAATAAAGCACCAGTATCAGACACCGATCCAGTGTGGTCCTTCCCGCGGGTACCTGCACGGTTAACATCTCCTCCCTCCCCAATTTTGTTTAAAGATCAAAAGTCGTGGCAGACGAGAATCTTGGGGTTAGGGGGTACCCGACTCAGACACGCTGATAGTTATGAAGAACTGACCAAATAATTGGAATTTTTATCCCTGTCTAAACCAAAATAGAGGGAAAAAAATGTTCAGGTCAATCTGAAAAAAAATCATCATACTTTTCCAGGGGAAATTAAACAATAACAAAAACTGGTTTAAAAGTTTCAAATGTAGGTAAACTTAAAAGAAAAACTTCCTTTCTAAACAACAGTTTGGAACATTTCATTTAAAAAGTATCAATTAAAAAAGGTTTTGACTTAAAAAAAATCTTTACATTAATCTGAAACAAAGTGCTAACTTAAACATGAATTCATAACATTTTATTAATTTGAATCTGCACATTTTAAGTGAATAAAATATTGGGCCAAAAATTTTCACCCACCTCTAGTATTTAAGCAAGTAGGCATTAGGGGTGTGCGAAGTGGGCCCTATTAGATTCAGATTTGGCCTGAATCAGGAACAATGATTCAATTAGTTGATTCGGAGCACTGTCCTCGATTCGATTTGGCCAATCCGAATCTGAAGATTTGATACTGATTTGGAGAATCAGTGATTTGGACATAGACGATGCTTTAAAAGTTTTTTCTACATACCTTGAGGTAGCAGGCATGGCTCATGATCACTGCAAGGCTGTGGTGCATGGAACATCCCAAAGGATTGTGGGGGGCCCTCCACATACTTGGTGGCAAACCCGGAAGTGGACTGGAAGTACTTCCGAGTCTGCTGGGAAGTGCACTGGGTCCCTCTCCCCAGCTTGGCGATTGGCTACAGGGGGACCCCGGGTACCCCCCAGGCCCAGTAGGCACCAGGCACTGAACTGAGGGAGTGCAGGGGGGGCCCCCAGCGTGCTCCCTGGCAGACCCAGAAGTGGACTGGAAGCGTTTCTGGTCCACTTTCGGGTCTGCTGCTGAGCACGCTGGGGAGCTCCCCATGCTTCTGTGGGACACTCTGTGTGCCCCAACATCGCAGTGACCACAAGCCCCTGCTAACCATAGGTATGTAAAAAAAACATTTAAAGCTGTCTCTATGTCTGAATCTCCAAATCTTTCCAAATCGATTCAGAGGGTTCCAATTTGATTTGGAGAATTTGAAGTGTCCTCTGATTTGATTCGGATTTGGATATTCAGCCACTGAATCAGGGACCAACATTTCTCACAGCCCTAGTAAGCACATATGGAATTTGGATTACTCACATCTTCAAAGTGAAGCACGTGCTTCAGTGCTTTATTGATCTGGGACCACAATTCAATCATTCAATGGCAGGGATATTTTACTGATGGTATATGTGGTCATTTAGTGTTGTGATATCCTCCACTCCTGTATGGTTATCAAAGTCATCTTTAAAAAATACTGCCATTGTCAAGCTGATTTTTCTCTTTCATAGCAGGAGGTCAGTTCATTTCCATGGAAGGGATTTTTATAAAGGCTTTTTCCTTATTGGTTCTATCTAAACTATAATGTGGTTTGATACAATCAGTTTTCATCCATTTTTATATAAAGCACAAACAATTGTGGATCAGGATCTAACTTTCATAAAATCCCTTAGATGACTAATGAAACTATTTGAAATTTGGGGTATATGATAGAGCAGTGGTTTTCTGTCCATGGTCCACAGACCCTAGGGGTTTGCAAACTATGTAAAAGGGGTCCACAAAAGATAACTATGATCAATCAAAAGTATGCAAATACCCACACTTACAATTCAAAGGGCTCCTCACTTCCATTTGAAGTTTCCAAAGGGATCAGTACCTCCATTCAAAAATTTTTAGGGGTCCACAATTAAAAAAAAGGTTGAAAATTACTGTGATAGATTATGTAGGAACATTGTGGAAAAACATACACAGTGACCACTAGCTGGCTTTAATGGCAAACAGCTTTGCAGTGAAGAATGAACTGTGAAGAATGAATTAAGACTATGGTGCTAAAGTTATATTCTGCTACCTATATAGTGAACAGTGAGAGTAGAGTTTGATAAAGTTAGTTTTTCCTTGCCAAACAGGGCCATTTTATGAGCAATGTATTATGTAAAACTGTCAGAGGAGCGCCAACGATACAACAGTTTGATTCCCAAGTAGTTTATCTATTATTCTAAACTCAGACTTGTAACAATAGCCTCCATCCTGCAACCATCTTTGTATGGGGGGAAGTGTCAACTCTTTACTTTTACTGGAGCCTTTGACAAATCTTTCCTTTTACTGGAGCCTTTGAAAAATCCAACCACTCTTACCTATGCCAGCAGCCAAAACACTTACCCACATCATAAACAACTCATATTACTGCAATTTCCTCTACTCCCATTCCTGTATTATTGTGCTCTTGCTCATCCTAATTTGGATTAATTACCCTACTCAAGTTTATGAGAAATGCCAGAAAACATTGATATCTCTTCTGTACATGTGTTCTTCTCACTGTTCTTACCATTTGTACTAACTGTGATGAAAACTGATGGGAGGGGGCTTGTTTGTTTTTGGCTTTACAGAAAAAACTACAGTAGGACAAACCCATAGAGACAAGAACCAGTTCTGAAGCCTAAATTTGAGAATACAAACTGGATTACAGCAGTATCAGTACTGTGCTTGCTCTAGAAATTATTTCTTATGGAGCAACTGCTTTTATCGAAGTCTCTTAAGCCCTATGGGATAAAAGGTTCCTTTTTTTTGCATCTTGGTTCCACCAAAGTACATCATCAGTGCTTCACAAATAGTAAAGCATAATTTACTGTGAAAAGATTTCTTCAGATATATTACAGGGGAAAGACTTGTTGGAGAATCACCAGGTCTGCTCAGCCAGCATGCCATGAGGAGGGAGATGAGAGCCAATAAGAAAACTGTATAGAAGCTTGTACATTTTTGTATCCATCTTCATCACAGGGGACAATGCAACTGTATACACCCTGTGCAGGAGGTAACAGGATTATGTCCTTCAGCCTGTGCTCCCAGATGCATCAAACCCTGAACTAGACTATGTCATTTCAGTGGACATATGCCCATTGACACTAGCTATGGATCTGACACAGTGGGATTCTTGAGTAGGTAGAGTAAGGACTGAAGGATTTAGGACTGTAGGAACCAAACATGCAGTGTAGGAACAACCCTAGAAATTAAATGGCAACAAGTCAACACCATAAGAGGTAATTTCTTCAAGCATTCTCAAAGGATAAGTTCTCAATGAACTAAAAAACAAAGCAGCTGGAGCAACCAACTGAAATATGCACTCTGTTCCTGTACTAGATGACTGAAGACAGCCCAATTTAAGACCCACCTTCTGAAGACAGCAAATAAGAAATTTTCCCAATTCCAAAAAAGGACCAGTGTCTCTTACAGCATGTCTATACCTCCTGCATGCCGTGTCCAGAAGCATTACCATGAAGCCGCTGTGCCCACTTCCTCCTATCCATGCATTACAGCTCCTGAAAGTGAATTTAAGTACCTGCCTGACGTACACTCAGAGCTAGTTACTGGTACACACTTAGGTCCAACCTGAGGTGCAGTTGCCTCTTTTCCAGGATTTGGCATGTGCAGTGCAGGAGTAAGTGGGCAGATCATAATGTGTGACAGTGCTGCTGGGTGCCCTCAGAGCTAGTGTAGACATGCTCTTAGGCTTCAGCCCTACAAGCTGTCTCACCAAGCAAGCACTTGAGTGCGTCTTCCTAGAACAGAGCCCCACTGGAGATATGTATATCCACCTCTACAGAAGAAGTCACAGAAGTGGGTTCTCTCTTTCATATGATGACATATAATAGCGAAAGTTATGGTTGTTATAGTAAGAAAACATCCAGATGAATATAACAGGACAGATGAACAATAACGAGCATTTGTAAGAGAAAATCTAACCTGCTAGATTTCTTAGAACAAAACAGCAGATTCAGTGGTAAAGGATGCGTGGTACATAACAATTACAAACTTTCAAATGGTTCTTTACAAGGGCCCTCAAAAAACATCTGTTCTGGGTAATTGGGTTCCATGGAGTGAGAGTTAAAAGCCTTTGAGGCTAAGTACAAACAGTCAAAAAGCTCAAGGCTGAATCAATTCAGTCTTTGCAGGTTAGTCTAAGCTGCAGAGTTTAAAGTGAGTAACAACTGGACAGACATTCACTTCTGATATCGGGTATGCAGCCACATACCTGCACTGAGCCAGAAGCTGGGGGGTGCTAGAACACAGCTCTCTGCCCAGCATGGGTTGTGTGTTCACTTCCTTTTCCTATTGCCTGTGAGGTCTCTGGGATTTGCAATCCAGAACTACAGCAACAGAACTCTGCAGGGTTGCTCATCACTTCTTCTTCCTGCTTCCAGGTGCCTCTGGGATTTGTAGTCCACAGTTGCAGACAACAGTAAGTTTTTAGCAAGGCAGGGCAGCTCTGTACACAGGGGAAGGGAAGTTTAACTGCCGCCCCCTGGCCCCAGACCCCAGCAGGGATTTGCCTGGGGGTGAGGGGCAGTCCCTGCCACTGGAGCAGACAGCATAGCCCAGCCCAGGGCTTCAAAGAATGTTGGGATGCTGGGGGATTCTGATTTAACATGAAACAGGAAGGGATCCAGGGCAGAAGTTTCATAAACTGGTTTGACCCAAATCAGTTAAGTCTGATACTACATTCAACCAGGTTTAACTTAAATCAGTTTCAGCCATTTTGAAAATGGTTTATGTGCATTGAACTTCTGTTCTGTTACAGGCTTAAACCAGTTTCTGATCACTTAAGCCAGTGTATGTGCAACTTCTGTCCCTAACCTGAGGGGTAACACTGAGCAAAAAAGACAGGCACCAAAGAGTAGAATAGATTACAATGGGTGCATCTACACGTGCCCCCTGTGGTGCTGTTGTTACTGTGCTGTCATTTAGTACTTCCTTTTGGAAGTACTAAATGACAGCACAGTAACAGCATGTACTGTGCCGTGCTAGCGGCACATGGTTATTTTTAGGTGCTGCATCTCCATAGCAATGTGTTATAGTGAGGGAGCGCATTGCTGTGGCAACATAGCTGTGGCATCATGTTTTGTGCCTACTGATGCTATGTCGCCATAGCATGTTGCTATGGTGACATGTTTCATGTAGATGCAACCAATGATCAGCTAATTTGTCCATACAAGATCACCTAGCATCTGTTGATAGCTGATCAACATGGTTTTTCCATGTAAGATCTCTTTATATGTCTATTGTATAAAATACTGCTGCTGCTTTGTCAAAAAGATTACACTGGTGGACATGTCTACCTGGTTTTTGCCTTCCCCACTAATGTGTGGTAGAATTAGTCTACTAAGCTTCTAGTGTCTCATGTAGATGTGTCCAGTATGATCTATCATACATCTACACATGTAGATGTGTCCAGTATGATCTATCCAGCCTCTACAACAAAGCTAAAGTCCAGTACATATTGTCCTAGATTAAAAAAAAAAAATGTTTGGTTTTGGTTATTATTTTCTGTAATTCTACTCATCCCTGTTGCTCCTGCAGCTACTGCATTAACACTGATGGCTCAGTAAGCTGAAACAGGTGCACATGGGACATGTCTACACCACTGTGCTAAGGAGCATGTCCATGAAAACACACTCCATCCACTCACACCTGATCCATGCATGTCATGCCAAAAAAAGTAGCATTTAGCTGCTCTAATGAGCACACCCAGGACTAAGAGCTGTGCTGGATGCATATCAGAATGCAGCTACATGACTTTTTTCAGCATTTTGTGCATATGGAGCTGGAGTGAGTGGGCAGGACCTATCTTTGCAGTAGCACAGCACCCAGCACAAGCCCTACAGAGTCTGGTGGAGCATAGAAATGTCCAGTGTTTCAGTCAACCATTAGCAGCACTAAAGACAGTCCTGCAGCATGCTGGCTTTCAGTTAGACAATAAGCAGTTAGTGGAGCATTTATGAACAGATGATGCTCCTCATGAAGAACAGAAGGTTTGTACAAGACTCTGCTGGCACACTGATACTATGTTGCCAATCCATCAGGTACCAGGTCTCTAAATGCATAAAAGTGAAGTCTCATAGAGATAGACTCAGTTAAACAAACTAGCTGCAGCTATTTGCTGGTCTCATAACTGTGTTTATGCCACATGAGTGTGACGTTCTGGACCTGTTTGAGCTCCTACATGTTTGAACTTCACTTCATGGGTAATGATGTGCTGGATCATAAGAACATGAATATTAATTTTAGGTGCGTTTCTGCAAGCACAGTAATGACATTAACCTTCGGTGAAGTAGGATAGGTCCATTCAAGCAAAACAGTTACACACAGAGAAAGGTGATTCCATTTTATGGACGATTTTGATATTTCAATACCGTATTTGATTTCCTTCCTATTCAGAACAACCCCTCCGTCCTGCCCTATGTTCTGTAAACCTCCATGAAAGGCAACAAGAGCTACAGCTCCGGAACACTCTGTCTGCCCTAGAACTGGAAAGTTTGAAAGCCCAAGATTACCCAGTTTGGAGGCAGCCTGTCAGGTGGGCTGCATATGACACAGATAAGAGCCTAACAGCCTCAGACAAGACCTTGGTACCAGGTATTTTTGCCTCATATACCACAATCAAATCACCCCTCAGTTTTCTTTTTAGTGCAGAATTCTAAAACTGGTCTCACAAACACTTTATACAGAGGTAAAAATAATCACTTCACTTCCCTACTCCCACTCACTACCCTCCCTGTTTTCCATACACTCATGTTGATTGGCAGTAATATCATTCTGTTCTTTAGTGTTTTATCATTTTAATCCTACGTAAGCTTTTCCATTATTTGCCTGAGATTCATGCTTAGCATACCGGGTTATGGTTAGTCTTCCAAGATGTATTAAAAATTGACATCAGTGGCCTAGAGAATTTCTCAGCCAGTTTTTCAGGCTTTTGGGTGCAAGTTATCTGGGCAATATTTATTCAGAGCAGGTGTTCACCAACCTCATTCTCTGTTACTAATGGACTGGAAAGTACTTTGTCGTTTTCCTGTGATAGAAGCACATCATCCCAAACACAGAGTAGAAATACATCTTGAACACTTCTGCCTGTCCTGAATCATTATTAACAATTTTGCTGTCTCCATCTAGTAATGAACCTTTTCCTGTGCTAGTATTTCTTTTGTTTCTATTATATAGTACTTTAAAAAGTTCTGTTTACTAGAGAAATGCAAGAGAAGGCCCCTAAAGAGCAGATAAAATATGGGTATATACAAAGTAATCTTTTTCTCCAATACTATCTTGACACTATTCCTCACCTTTGACCTATAAGAATTATCTCTGGACCTGAAAAAATACAGAGCCTCACTCAAACACCACTGAAGTTAATGGTATGATTCCTTTGGACTGCAGCAGATTTTAGAACTGGCCAATATTTTTGTCTCCAAGACTATTTCTTTCTTGAGGATTTCTCCTGACACAGTTAGTGCCAATTGTAGTAATGGTATTTTTAAAATGTCATAAGGGAAGAAATAATACTAAATGACTGAAAATATACACTAGTAAATTATCATTAATACAGCATTGTGGTACCAGCTAGCCAACCACCAGGAATGCAGTGGACTATATTACTTGACTTTAGTAAGACTTTTGACACAGTGCCACATAATATTTCTATGAGGAAACTGGAGAAATGTGAGCTAGACAAAATTGCCATTTAGATGCACACTTAACTGGTTTGATAACTAGAAGAAAAGGATAACTATTAATGGATTGCTATCAGGCCAAGAGGAGGTCTGAAGTGAGGTTTCACAAGAGCTTGTACATGGTCATGTTGTTTGAAATATTTTGTAATGATTTGGATGGAGGAATAGCAGGGTTGCTAGTCATATTTGCAGATGACAAAGCTGGGAAGGGATGCAAACACATTGGAAGATATGATTAAAATTCAAAGGGCTCAATAAATTTGAAATCTGGGTTGTAAACAACTAAATAAGATTCTACACCTAGAGAAGAAAACTAGAAACACTACCGTAGAATAGGGGATATGTTGCTTAGTAGTAATGCTACAGAGAAAGATCCAAGCATAACAGTCAATCAACAAACTCAACAGAAGTCAGCAATGTGATACTCAAAACCAAACCAAACAAAACAAAAAAGTCCCAAAAAACTAAATTCAGCTTTGGGTTGTATTAACAGAAGCTTACTACAAGAGGCATAGGACATGGTAATACCACTTGGTGCTGGTTAAACCATAGCTAGTTCTGGCCACTGCAGTTTTAGAAAGATGCAAAGAATCCATAGGAACTTTCCTGGGTCTGTTTCTTAGGTGTTGTTAGTAAAATCCTACCCCACTGAAGTCACTAAAGAACTCTGACTTCAGCATGGTCAGCCCAGTGAAGATAATAAAAGAGGTCAGAAAACGAGATGCATAAGGAAAGGATGCAGGTTCTTGAAATGTTTTGTTTGGAGAAAAGGAGCTTGAGGAGGTATAACAGTTGTTTTCAAATATCTAAAAGTCTATCATAAAGAAGATGGAGAAACCTTGTTCTGCATCTCTCTATTTATACCCTTTGACTGTTGCCCTTGCTTCTCCATCTCTCTTTAAGTAAAAGGGTTTAAAATAGGGAAAAGTAGATTTAAATCACATCAGAGAAAAAACTCCTTAACTGTAAGGACAGTGGGACAAGCTGCCTTGAGTAAATTGTGGAATCTATGTCAACTGAGATTTTCATGAGGCTACATAGGCATCTGTCCAAGATAGTTTAGAAATAGTGCATCCTGTGTCTGTGCAGGATATTGGACTACATAGCCTTGGAGGTCCCTTGAACATGAGAATTGTATGACCCCCTCCTCCCCTGCTTTTTGAGACACTGTACAAACACAGAATACCAAGATGATTGTTGAACCAAAGGGCTGATGAAATGCCCCTGTGATAATGCCTATTGCCAGATCCAGCAAAGCACTTGAGCACACAGTTAATTTTAGTTTCACTGAACTGAAGTATGTACGTAGACATATTTTGTTAGGTCAGGCCCTGTACCATCATTAACAAAAGACTATAATAAGTTGGAAATATTAGACCACTAATGCAATGGCTCCGGCCATGGGCCCTAAATCAATGAGGAGGATGGTTTATTGCTTTATAACTATACGTTACTGCAGAGCAAAATGAAACAGTGGAAGAACCCAAAGGGAAGATCAGAATAAAACAAGTTCCAGGTCTTCTATAACACCTAACCAGAGAAGAAAGAAACACTGCAGAACCCTGAGTGATGGTCCTGTTAAGAATGTTATTATACAAGGGAAATGTCTCAAATTCAATAAAAGTAAATAACTACTCTGCCATGTAAGAGAAGTAGCAGAGTGACAGGTATTTTAAATTTAGGCGTAAGAGTGTGGGGTTTGGCATGTGACTATCTACTAAGCAGCCTAATAATTCAAAGAACAGGGAGACCAATTATTACACATTGTCAGACTAGTCACAAGGGTTCTGATTGGTGGAGAGGATCTTCCTGTCACTGAATTACCATTAAAAGTAACAGGAATATTTTGTATCTGTGATTAAATGCAAATGCTTCATATCTGTTTTTGGAAACAAAGCTATTTTCATTTCCCCCCCCCACTGAAGTTGTTATTTCAAGTTAGTGTGTATTTACAAAGAGGGTGTATTCCAAAATGAACAAATCTTTTCTTTTAATAGACAACTTTGTACTGTTGTTTTAAGAGATGTTGACAAGACTATGAAACATCCTGCAGCTGATTTATTATGGTATCAGAAGAAACAAGTTTACAAAAGGCTGGCTTCTATCCTGTCTTTCGGTCATATCATAGCATTGATTTTAGACTGGAAATCAATGGAGACCTCAGCTTAAAAATCAAAGCCAATCTTTTCCAGTCTGCACTCATGTAGTCAATACATACTACGTAGAGTCTATAAACTCCCTTTCCAGGGATTCATTTTTTATTAACACAGATTAACACTAGGATAATTAATTCAGCTCAGATTGCTGCCCGTGGCTTCACTGCTCCTAGAGTTCATGTGTAAAGCCTTATCAGTTCATATCCTAGGTCAGGGATCACCAATCTGTGGCACAGATGCCACAAGTAGGAAGGGAAATCTTTGTATGGTACACAGGTTGAGGAGGGGACAGGCCACACAGTGGCACATAAGGCAGGGAGCAGAAAGCAGGGCATCAGATCCAGCAGGAAACACAGGAAAGAAAGGAGAAAGCAGAGCAGCAATTCCAGCAGCAGACTGAGGGACCAGAGTGGTACTTCTTTTTTTTGGTAGGGGGGTGGGGGGTGGAAAGGGAAGGGTGGCATTTGCATGACTAGTTTGTGACACACCTGCCAAAAAGGTTTGCTTCCCCTGCCCTAGGTCTTCTTCACCTATGCAGCTTGTCTCATTTCTCTTGTATCAACCTACTTAACATTCCCCAGCAGAATCAACACAAGTTAATCCAGCACCATGTTCATCTTCCTGGCCCATTACATGATTTTTGTCTAGTTTTAAGGCAGAAAAAGCAGTCCTGTTAAAACAGTAATGGAAAGAAATGTAAGAATTTTATATCTGAATCTGCCACGCACTTTGGGCACATTTGCACATCACCCTATGGTGACATAGTGATGCACTACATAGCCATATGGTGCCCTATGGTGACATAGTGATCACATGGGTCTACACATGATCACCAGCTGTGTCACCATAGCAGTGTGCTCCTAAAATCTAACTGTGTGCCTCATGCAACGTGCAGTAACCACCCGTACTATACTGTGCTTTAGTACTTCCAAAAACGACATTGCCATATGGTGATGTGTAGACGCACCCTCCAAGTATCATCTAGGTTAAGCCATTTAAACCAGAAGGTGCTATGATTGGTCAGTGCCTGTGAAAACTGGTTCATTTACTGATGTGCCTAAATTGCTATCCACATCATTGCCAACTCTTGCAATTGGTATCCGGCATTTTGGTATTCTTTATTAAAGCCTCAGCTCCTGAAGTCATGTGATTATGGAGGAATCTCAGTTTCTAGTCACCCAAATTAAACACTATGTTTATTCCCATCATGGTTGCAGGAAAAAACTTGAAATGAAAAAAACACAAAACCTAAAGGTTCAAAAATCAGGTGGCAAAGAAACAATAAATGTTGGGTTCTTTTTATAAAACTTCATAATGTTAAAACTAACCTGTTGATTTTGGGGGTCAAGGAGACTGAGTAGCAATTTTGGAATGCAGGGACTTGTCAGCATTTTAAAAATATAAAATCATTCTCACTTGGTGTATCTACACGTGCACTTTACTGTGAAGTTGACTAAGTAGCTCCACAGTAAAGCTACTGTCTACATGTGCACCCATATTAGGGTGCAGTAAATTAATTAGCTCTGCTGTAGGATAGTACTGTCTGGGAAAAGAACTACTCTACGGCAGAGTGATTTATGCCACTGAAATGCATGTGTAGACGGTGACTCGGGCTGGCTGGAGCACAAGGGTGCTGAACTGCAAAGGCTGCCTGCTGGCCAGCCCTGCACTGTAGCACTTGTGATTCAGCTAGCCCCTCTCTTCCCGATGCTGCCACATAGAGCCTAGGGCTGACACCCGGGGCCTTCTGCCAGCCCAAGGCTGCTCTGCCGGTCCCCGGTGCATATATAAATGCTACGCCCAGGGGGAAATAAAATCCAGTGCATTTTAGAGTTTATTTCTTTGCCTGAATTGCATGTGTAGATGCACCCACTGGGCACGTCTACATGTTCATTAATGCACCGTAACTGCAGCACGTTAAGCCTAGTACTTGGATATCCAAGTACTAAATCAATGTGCAGTAACTTGTGCTACTGCACAGTAGCGCTGGCACACGGGTTTTTAGTGACACTGCACAGTAGCCTAATACTATTGCGCAGTAGTGTATTACCACAGTTTTTGCCCAGCATGCTGCTGCACAGTGTTATTAGACTGCTGCACAGTTAGTGTCGCATGTAGACACACCCACTATGTGTCAATTTGTGTAGCTGGGTATAAAAATCATCCTTGGCTGTTCAGAAAGTTTTTTGAGAAGCCTGGTGAGAAAGAGTTACAGACATACAAAATGCCAGCACTTAGTTAACTAGGGAACAAGCTCTTCTTAAATTACACACTGAGCGTTCAATTCTTATTTAAATTAGGGCTCCTTTATATTATTCTGGTAATGTCAAGGAGCCTTAAAATCAGTCATGGGACTTAACTAACTAATTAACTAGTTAAAAAGTTAAAGAAATGGCTAACTTTTAACTTTAACTAGTTAAAATAAAAGCTTAACTTTTTTAAAGTATAAAAAGTTTTTAAAAATTGCAATCCGTCTTTCCCAGAGTTTTCCTGACAGCTGCTCTCTAGGACTTACATGGAATGATATTTCTTTATTGAAACTCTAGGACTTCTTGTTTGAGAGACAGAGAGTAGTGTGCCTTCCTATGAGATATAGTCTTAAGAGCTACAAGTCCCAGAGTTCCTTAGTTCGTGCTGGCATTTTCTGTGCATTTGCAGAAGTCAACAGGGCAGCCAGTTGGCTGCAAGAGAGGGAACAAGCACAAGCAAGCAGAGACATTGATCCCAGTAAGAGTGGGAGCAAGTAGTGAGGGTGAAACAGATGATGACTTTTTTTATTTTAATGCAGATCAGAACCAGCAGCCCAGGGCCCAAGAAGTTGAGCATTACTTCTCATCTGTGAGAAATTTATCTGAGATGTCACCTACTATGAAAAAACTATTAATCTGTTATAACACAAGCATTCCCTCATCTACCTATGTAGAGCAATTGTTCAGTAGCGGGGGCTTAGTTTTGCAAGACAGAAGAGGAAAATTGTCAGATGTAAATTTTGAAATGCAGTTCTTGCTGAAGTTCAATAAGCATGTTTAAACAGTTTCTGCTATGCAACTGAACATTCTTTTTCTCATTTAAACTGATTTTCTCATTTTCAAACACTTTCATTATTTCTAATTCAGATGTATTTCATACCCTTTTGTTACCGTTTGAGCAATAAAAATTGTAACAACAGAGGTTTTCTGTGGAAACAGCTTTCATTTGTCACCTGGCTATGAATATCTCCTTTCTGTTATTCTGGTATACCTATATGATGCATTGGCTTTTACAAACTACTTCATATGGAGAGGGTGAGAAGGATCTAACATTACATAGGCATTGGTAAATTGTTATTCTGAAAACTGTATAACAAGTATAACATTGTTTTCAGGGAAAGCAGGGTGAGTGCCAAGTAAATTGGTGTGCTTCTGTGGGCTTATGGAAAAAGAACCCATTCGTATTTAAAAATGAAAAATGATGCTAAGAGGCAATTCACCATGTTTCATGCATTTCTCATGAATCAACTTAACTTTTAACTAGTTACTCTCTTTTTAACTTACCTTTCAACTAGTTGAAAGTAGAAATATTTAACTTTTAACTTAACTCAAGTTAATTTTAAAGGCTGCTGACTTTTAACTTTAGCTAGTTATATTTTCATAAACTTTTCCCATGACTGCTTAAAATGAGTGCAGATATAATTTATGCCTGCTTTAAGGACACTTTACTCTGCCAAAGAAGACCAGAGGGCAGGAACATCTGTCATATGGTAAGAGTCTTCTGTTGCAGATTACTTGATTGAGCCAAAGACTGACCCCTGACCTAGATGTGAAAGGCTACAAATCCCTGTTACTGTACTGACTGCCCTGGCTACCGGTTTGTTTTCTGGTACCTTTCAAGGTGATGGGTTTAACCTATTCAGTCCCTTGTGGTTTGGGACTCAGATCCTGGGAGAAATTTCCCTAAAATACTGTCAATCCATTCTCCAGGAACATATCTAGTCTTAGGAACTCATTCTCTGCACTTGGCTTCTAGGGTCTAGACTTATAATAATTCTCCAGGGATGGTTACAAAATTCATTGTTACACATGTGAGCCCAAAAGCTTGCAGAAAAAGATTTTTTTTTGCCATGTCTCAGTTGGTCTAATAAAAGGTATCATCTCAACCAAACGTTCTAGATTTTTGCATTTCTTTTTGTTACACTGAAGCTTTTAGGGAGGAGAATGGATTAAAAGGGATTGTAAAGAACAGGATATGTTTATTTGCTTGTGGTGGTATATATTTAGGTTTTGAGGCAAGATGAACAGACTCTTATATTAGGATTGCATATTAAACTTCCAAATAAGTAAAAATATCAGGAGCACAGGTCACTATGACTATGTCTGTGCTCCAGTCCAAAGTGACTGCAGCATGTAGGCAAGCCCACTCTAATGTCATTCAACTAACTTGGGCAAGAGTAGCAATGAGGATGGGGACCTCAGTGCCAGTTCTCAAAGGGCTTGCACAGCTTGCATTGGAGTGTATACCTCCATATCTTCACTGCTATTTGTAGCTGAGCTAGCCTGATTAAAGCCAACATGGTCAAGCATATATGTGCTACCCATTGGTTGATATGTAGACATACCATGTGCCTTTGAGATTATAAACACTGCAGTGGTAATATGAAGTAAGTTCAGTTTATAAGATCTGTCTTCTGTACAGCATTTCAAAATATACATCTGTGGACTAAGAGAATGACTGTTTACATGGAATGGCTAAAGACAACTCCTACGAAATCCAGAAATAGCCCACAAATGCATTTCAGGTGTTTAGCATGCCAGCCACAGAAGGAAGGCAGGAAGTAAATGAGGAAGTTTTAAGTCAGTCACTTCCGTGGGCTCTGAGAAGCAATCAAAATCAGACTGTTTTAAGCAACGTTTTAAGATAACAGCAAAGTTACGGAGACGAGGGTACTGTATTCTTGTGTGAAAAAAACTTTCTATCTACCTGCTTTTCTTTTCTTTTTTTACAGAACAGAATGCACCAGGATGTGAAAAGGAGAGTCGCTAAGGCTTACTGGATATTGAAGAGAGAGTTTCAGCTTTCTACTCTGAGCATCAGTGTAACTGTACTCTATCCCTTTCAATGAAACAATTTCTGCTCAAGCTGTTAAATCCTCCTCTGATCTGACAACCAGGAAGGGGGTTCAGAATTCCTTTGTCTCCAACAGTTTAACTTAATTCCACTGATGTCTCACAGTTTATCAAATACCACTTCTGATCTGATCAACTGGATGAGTGATCAGAGTCAGAGTTATCTAATTTATATGAGGAGCAGGAACAAAGCACAAAGTATAGATGCATGCGAGTCCTTATTGCACCTAGGCAAAAGATGCCAGCATAAAGAAGTGCTCCACAGTCTTTGAGACACAGGTCACGCTGGTTCAAGATTTTAGTTTAACTCTGCATTCATGGTTGTTTTTCAACATTTTTATTCTAACATTGTTA
Organism: Alligator sinensis; assembly: GCF_000455745.1. NCBI lineage: Eukaryota > Metazoa > Chordata > Crocodylia > Alligatoridae > Alligator > Alligator sinensis. Next base: position 72,042 of record NW_005842521.1, read on the forward strand.
CAAGAACTGACAGAGGCTGCTGATGTACAAGTGTATTGACTAGGAGTTGTAACCATGGTTATTAGACAAGTTTTCAGATCTTAGCACTCAAAGAGAAAACTTGAAGTAAAAAAAAAAACAACATTCACATTGCTGAAGCTACCGGTTCACTTTCAAACATCTCTCACATCTCACTTCCTCAAAACTCTCTTGCCCTCTCTCAGCCCAACATAGATGTGTATTATCAGGTTCTTCAGTTGCTGATATGTGAATCCACACAGAACTTGTTCTACTGACTTGTTATGATTTCTCAAGAGAACCCCATTCCCAAACACACTTAGAGCCATACTGAAGAGACTTGTGGCTGTTAAAAATATATAAGATAGCAAATGTTTAATTTTTAAAGGGAGAGGAGGTCTTCAAAAGACTGAGCCAATAGGTTGATGGCATTGGCTAATCTGAGCTGGTAACCACCAGCTCCCTGGCATCTAATGGTATTTGTAGACAACACTTTAAAGTGGGTTTAAAGCAGGTTAAATGCCTTTTACACTGCTTTAATGGCACTGCTGTTTGCACATTTGGAAGCATATTGCGCATTAATTCCAGCTGCTGTAGCACATTTGGTGGCGTAATGTTCCTTAAATGATTTTGGGACACAGCAAATGACATTGGGGTGCTGCAAAGTAAAACACCTACGAGGTGTTTTAATTTCCCACCCTACAGCTGTGGAGGGAAGCACCAGGCTCTGTGCGGTTCAGGGGCTGTGCAGGCAGCCCAACAGCAACCTGAGAAGGCAGGTTCCACAGAAGGGAAATAAAAAGAGAAGAGAAAAGAGGCAAGCTTGATCCTCCCCACCCCAGAGCCTGCCTGCCTGCCTGAGCTGCGTGGGGGCCCAGTGCTTCCCTCTGCAGCTGCAGTGCCCCCCAGGACTGCCCGAGCCAAGTGCCTGTGGGCAGGTGCCACCTGGGGGGGCCCACCATTGCCGCAGAGGGAAGCACCAGTCCCCCGCCCCTCAACATGCAGCCCCATGGACAGTCTGGTTCCTCTCCCCACTGGCCACTTCTTGGCCTCCCTGCTGTGCTGTGCTGCCCTGCCTCCAGGAAAATGAAGGAAGTTAAAGTCAGAAGGTGGAGAGGTGGAAGGGGTGGTGGGCAGAGGCACAGAATCCCTGGCTGCCATAGCAGCTGAAGCAATTGGGGAAGCAGAGACCAGACAGGAGCCTGTAGGCCATAGGGTTGCTAACCCTCCTGGATTGGCCGGGAGTCTACCAGAATCGGCATTGATCTCCTGGTGACTATTGAAAGTAATCCGGGAGACTGATATTGTGAATAGGTTGAACACTACATTATGTCATGTTGGGGGAAAAAAAATCTCCCAGAATAGCTTTAATCAGAGTTGGCAACCCTAGTAGGCCACATTAAACCCTTATGAGCTGCATGCAGCTTGCAGGCCACCAGTTGGACACTGCTCTAAAAGACTGCTTTGTATAAAGAGGGAGGTCACATTTTTCATCTACTAAAGCTTCTCCGTGCTTCTCTCCACCCAGTTGCATACTGGGGAAGGGAATGCCAGTAACTTTCCTGGGTTATTTCTTAGGGTTTCATTAGTAAAACACTACCACACTGAAATCACTGAAGAACTCCCTCTGACTTCAACACAGTCAGCATTTCACCTTCTGCCTCTGACTTTCAAGCAATGCATTTGCTTTGCCAATAAAACTGACCATTTCTGCCAGCAGTAGTGCCTCAGAAGTAGATGCTAGCATGCCTTCTCTCTCTCTGTATTTCAATGCTGTGCACACTTGCCCTTGCATGCGTCTGTGCTGTGCCTTTGGAAAAGCAAAATGAAATTTGGAATAAATAGGCTTCTGCTTCATTTTTCCCCCTCCTCCTCCTCTCCTTTTTCCTTCCAAGGTTCTAAGAGTTGCCTGCACTAATCACCATAGAGATCTGCTAGTTTATACAACCTTATTTTAAGATTCATGCTTTTGGAGGTCATTTGATTCATTTATACATCCACAGGGATGGCCTGATTTGCTCAGCTCAGCTTCACAGCTTTCACTTACAGCAGGGCTGCGTAATCGGCTTTGATGAGCTCATGAAAAGAGACAAAGCACAAATGTCCAACATTCCAGAGAGAGATATATATATACAGAGAGAGAGTGAGAGAGAGAGAGAGAAGTTTCTGCTGGAATGAATCAGAAAAAGCTGACTGCTGCCTGCAGTTCCTGCCCTGGCATTATTATGATTTAATGTCCTAAAGAATATATATATTTGTTTCTTTTCAAGGCCACTGCCACCTTATGGCCACAGGAAGCTGTTTCAATAGCCATAATAGGTGCAGCAGCACATGCAATTGAAGGGGCTGACAGTGTTTGTACTAGCCACTGCCAGTCCATTTTCCACAGGTGTTTTGGGTTGTTAAGGCAAATGCTCCTTTGGCTGAATTCAGAATACACCCACCTTGAGGTCAAATAATTTTGGGAGGATGGAGATCATGAAGATAAATGGGTTTTCAAACAACCACTGAAGCTTACTGTGGTGGAGTGGTATGTGTGCATGTGTGAAAAGAGAATTTCAGAGAATGGCTAACTGGGTCTGATTGAACTAAGCAATGCCAAGAAAGTTCTGAGCCCCAAGAGCAATTGGTTCCTACACATTTGCAATCCGAGGGCAAATGAAATGGAAAAAGAGGGTGTTTACTTGTTTTGATAAACCTGGACAAATCACATTTCAGTCTGGCAGAACCAAACCAAGGCTGGACGGGAACTGGTTTTCATTTCACTTCAGAGAGGAGTTCGCCATGTTAGTCTGAAGTCAAGCAGACCGGGCAGGAGACAACTGGTTCAGAGTGACATAAGCTTACGCAATTCACTTCAAAGTTCATGATGTGTCTGTATGGAGGCAGGGAGGCAGTGGGTCTGAGGAAGGGGAGGCTACATAATAATTATTTTGACAGGCTGCTATCTTTGGTATCTATTTGGCTCCCATCACTAGAAGAGCAAAGCACCTCACCATTTTTAATAAATTTCTCACAATTGCCCTGTGAAGTAGGTAAGTGCCATTATCCCCACTTAAAAGACTGAGGTAACAAGGCCCTAGGGCTTTGCATTGCCTAAAGATCTTTAATATCTGGACCTAAGTGATGTAGGACACATCTACATGTGTCTTTGACTGCGCAGTTGGTACTGTGCAGTTATTTGGTACCTGCTAAAGTTGGTACTTGTTAAAGCTGGTACTAGAGTCCTGGTGGCTCATGGGTCATTTTCGACCCTACTGCTCAGTAGCGGCTGCATCATGGTTTGTGCCTATTGACACTATGCTGCCATAGCAATAAGCTAAGTCACCATAGCTTGTTGCTATGGCAATGTAGCACCTCATGTAGATGTGCCATCCAGACCGCATCTGTGCCATGCTCCTGAGCACTGTGGTGAATCATACTCCATTCCCCTGCTTTCACTCTCTGCCAAATCCTAGAGATACCATGTAGCCCATGTTAGGGTTGTGTTGAGTCATGCAGTGAGTCAACACAGTGCCCGTGTTGAGTCATGAGTACCTGTGAAAGAGCCTGAAAGCACCACTGGGCCCATACTCAAGGCTTCCCTAAAGCAAGGATCAGCAGCCTTTTGCAGGAGCTTACAACTCAGCTATCGCCCCAGGGCTAGAAGTCTTCAGGCAGCTGGCAGCCAGATTCCCAGTCCCTCTTCAGCAAGGGTAAACTCAGATGCTGTAGAGCAGCACATGCCACAGCAGAAGGGAGCACAGCAGAGCAGAGGAGTGACATGGTGCAGCTCTCCAAGACCAATCCTCTGTGCTGGATTGGACCTCCAGGGGCCAGATCTGGGCCACAGGCCATAGAATGCCAACCACTGCCTTAAAGCAATTATGTTGCCACATTTTTTGAGAACTGGCTTGCATAGTTCATGGCATCATTCCTGGGTACAAAATGAAGGCCATATAGATAGGCCATTAGACAGCTGAATTTTGTTTTCAATAGTGATGCAGACCCCTGCTGTTCTCACTCAACTCTAATCTTGAATATATTTATGCAAACTCATAGAATCATAGAAAATTAGAGCTGGAAGGGACCTCAGGAGGTCATCTAGTCCAACCCCCTGCTCAAAGCAGGACCATCCCCAACTAGATTATCCCAGCCTTATCTAGCTGGGTCTTAAAAACCTCCAAGGATGGAGATTCCACAACCTCTCTGGGTAACCTGATCCAGTGCTTTACTGCCTTCCTTGTGAAAAAGTTTTTTCCTGATATCAAACCTAAACGTCCCTTCCTTCAACTTGAGACCATTGCCCCTCATCTGCCACTACTGACAACAGTCTAGCTGCATCCTCTTTGGAGCCACCCTGCAGGTGGTTGAGGGCTGCTATTAAATCCCCTCTCCAATCTGTCAATACTTTCTGTAGCAGGGGGCCCAACACCGGACACAGTACTCCAGGGCTAGGGACAGAAATTACACAAACTAGTATAAATGATCAGAAACTGGTTCAAATCTGTAACAAGAGAAGTTCATTACATATAAACCACTTTCAAAATGGCCAAAACTGGTTTAAGTTAAACCTGGATGGGTGTGGTGTCAGATTTAACTGATTTAGGTTAAATCAGTTTATTGGACTTCTGTCCCAGATCCCCTCCATATTTAAGTTACCTCACAGTTCCCCAGCATCCCAGGATGCTTTGCACCTCTCCCACATGCCCTCCCCCCACAGGGTGGGCAAGCTAGCCTTAGTCTAAGCTGTCAGCTTCAGCTGAGCAGGGTGGTGTGCTCTAGCACCCCCTGGCTTCTGACCTGGACTACTTCAGGCATGCTGCATTTCTGGAATCAAAAGTGAATGTGTTCACTTGCTTATTGATTCAATCTACACAGCTTATACTAACTTGTGAAGATTGAATCAATTCAGCCTCGGGTTTTTTGACTGTTTGCACTTAGCCTATATGTGGCCTCACCAGTGCAGAACAGAGGGGAAAAATCCCTCAATCTACTGACAACGCTCAAAATAATTCAGCCCAGTATGCTGTTAGCCTTCTTCGCAACAAGGGCACTGTTGGCTCATATTCATCTTATTGTCCACTGTAGCCCCCCAGGTCCTTTTCTTCAGAGCTGCTGCTTAGCCAGTCAGTCCCCTGACTGTACCAGTGCATGGGGTTGTTTTGTCCTAAATTCAGGACTTTGCACTTGTCCTTATTGAACTCAGGAAATGTTTTTTGGTCCAATCCTCCAATATGTCTAGGTCACTCTGCATCCTAGCCCTATCCTTCAGTGTATCTACTACACCCCCCAGTTTTGGTGTCATCTGCAAACTTGTTTAGGGTGCAATATATCTCATCTTCCAGATCATCAATGAAGATATTGAACAAAACCAGCCCCAGGACCAACTCCTGGGCTGAAAAATGGCAGCAAGGGTGCTTTAACTAAAGCTTGTTTGATGAGCTTTAAAGTGCCCCTGCCACCATTTTTAAGGGCAGGGATGCTAATACACATGATGCTTTGGTTGCTTTAATTAGAATGGCTCTTGGAGCCACTTTAATTAAAAATCAACCTCCTCCCACCTCCCAGAACATGTGTATAAATGCCATGTTGCCTCCCTTGCTTAATAAGAGACCCACTCTTTCTTTGATCTTCCTCTTGTTGCTGACATATTTGTAGAACCCCTTCTTGTTACTCTTCAACATCCCTTGCTAGCTGCAACAATTGTGCTTTGGCCTTACTGATTTCATCCCTGCATGCCCAAGCAATACTTGTATACTCCTCCCTAGTTGTTTGTCCAAGTTTCCACTTCTTGTAAGTTTCCTTTTTGTGTTTTATCTCATTGAAAAATTCCTAGTTAAGCCAGGTGGTCTTCTGCCACACTTGCTAATCTTCCTGTGCGTTTGGAATGGTTCATTCCTTAGCCTTCATTAAGATTTCTTTAACATTTTTTTAAAACCAGCTCTCCTGGACTCCTTTCCCCTGCAGATGGGACGCCCAGGGGATCCTGCCCATCAGTTCCCTAAGTGAATTGAAGTCTGCTTTTCTGAAGTCCAGGGTCCTTACTCCGCTGCATTCCTTCCATCCTTTCCTTAGAATCCTCGAACTCAATCACCTCATGGTCATTACTGCCCAATTTGCCATCTCTTTCTAAATTCCCCACCAATCCTTCCCAGTTTGTGAGTAGCAGGTCAAGAGGAGCATGGCCCCTAGTTGGCTTCTCCAACTCTTGCATTAGGAAATTGTTCCCAAACACTCCAAAAACTTCCTGGATTGTCTGTGCACTGCTGTATTGCCCTCCCAGCAGATGTCAAGGTAATCAAAGTCTTGCATGAGAACCAGGGCTTGTGATCTGGTTCCACTAGTTGTCTGGCTCCACTAGTTGTCTGAAGAAAGCCTCATCCACCTCATCTTTCTGGTCTGGTAGCAGACACCTACCATGACATCACCCTTGTTGCTCTACCCTCTGACCCTAACCCAGAGACTTTCAACAGGCCTATCTCCAGTTTCATACTGGAGCAATCATACAGCTCTTTTACATAAAGTACAACTCCTCCTCCTTTCTCCCCTGTCTGAACTGTCGGGGCAGGCAATTATTTCAGGCAGAGGGCCACTTACTGATCTTTGGCAAGCCATCAAGGGCCACATGGCAGGCAGCCAGGGGCAGATAAATATTAATTTTCTAAAATGTTTAGGGGCCTTTTGGGCCAGATAGAATGGCCTGGCAGGCCGCATCTGGCCCACGGGACACATTTTGCCCACCCTCCCCTGTCTGAACTGTCGGGGCAGGCAATTATTTCAGGCAGAGGGCCACTTACTGATCTTTGGCAAGCCATCAAGGGCCACATGGCAGGCAGCCAGGGGCAGATAAATATTAATTTTCTAAAATGTTTAGGGGCCTTTTGGGCCAGATAGAATGGCCTGGCAGGCCGCATCTGGCCCACGGGACACATTTTGCCCACCCCTGGTTTATACCCATCCATGACAGTGCTCCAGTCATGCAAGCTATCCCACCAAGTCTCTATTAGTCTAATAACATCACAGTTCCATGACTGTGAAAGGACTTCCAATTCTTCCTGCTTGTTTTCTAGTCTCTATGCATTTGTGTACAGACACCTGAGGTAACTAGCTGATTGCCCTTTCTCAAGAAGAATGAGAAAGATTCTTCTGTTGCCCTCTCCTGCTTGTGCTTCCTCCAGGTCACCTGCTTCCTGACTTACCTCAGGGCTTTGGTGTCCGCCCCCCAGCCAATCCCTACTCACTAGGTTAGCAAGCCAGTCTTCAAAGATGCTCTTCCCTCTCTTTGTCAGGTGTATCCCATCTCTTCCTAGCAATCCTTCTTCTTGGAACAGCATCCCATGATTGAAGAAGCCAGAGCCCTGCTGGTGACCCCAACTGCCCAGCCATATATTGATCTGCAGGACGCATCTGCTCCTGTTCAGGCCCTTTTCCTTGATTCTTCCAGTCAAGGGTAGCACCATCTGAGCCCAGTCCTGAATCTTGAACTTCTCATTTCCACTCATTTTAGTACTTGTGTAGTACCAAAGGGTATCAGACCAGAACCGGAATGCTCAGAAATATGCTCTGCATTGCTTTAGGAGGACATAAGACATTGTAGGGGTTATTAAAGCCTGCTCTGTATCTCCACCTTCCACAAGTAAAAACTGTCCTGTACTAAAATGGGGAAGGACACAACAAGACATAAACTTGCAATCCGGGTTGATGAAACAGGTCCTTGGAAGCTATTATATATACTGCTGCAAGTTAAAGGAGCCTTGAATTAAATCTGATCTAACTTGCATTTTGGATTGGTTTAGTCCAAAACTAGGAAGAGAGGGAGCTACAAAAATGGCGTAGTGTCATGCATCTCCCTCGCCTCACAGGAGTACTCAGCACATTTCCAGCGTGCAAAGGCCCAGATTTTCAGAAGACCTCAAGACATTGGGCATAGGGATCTTTTGAAAATGTGGACCTGAAGTCCAGGATTCCCTGAAGCAGAGGGCTAAAAGATTCATCATAAGAAGCTGGAAGCTTTGGGCTTGATTTTCTATAGCACAGGTACATCAATGCAATAGGATATAGCACAGCAATGAATCAGAGATGCCATGAATGTATCATAACTGGTACTCATCCTGGCTAAGAAAAACCACAGTTAGCCCTGCCTATAGGCTTTGTACCAGTGTAATCACACTAGCTAGGCATATTTTTTTATGAAAATAGTCACACCAAGCGCAATCCAGCATGCATGCCCCTATTTAAGTGTAATGATGCCTTACAAGAGGGGTAGGCAACTTTTTTTGGCCGGAGTGCTGAAAAACCCCATAATGCCTACCTAGGAAGGTGCCAGAGTGCTGGCATACCAGAAAAACAAAATGAGGGCAGGGGGTACATGGCAGGATATCCTGCTTGTGCCCCTTGCCCCCCCACCCAAAGCTCCTGCCCCCAAGCCCTGTTGCCCTGTGCTGCCCACCCAAAGCCCCTGCCCCCGAGCCCTGCTCATGACCCTTGCCTCCCACCCAAAGCCCTGGCTCCCCACACCTGCTGCCCCTTGCCCCCCACCCAAAGCCCCTTGCCCCCCAGCCCTGCTGCCCCTGCCGCCCAGCCCAGGCTCTATGGCTGTCAGCAGCTACCCAGAACCTGGGGCAGCTGCAAACATCTGCTGCCTCTCCACCCCGGCCCCAGCCCTAGCTGCCTCTGAGCCCAAGACCTGGTCCCAGGCTCTGAGAAAGCAGCGCATACCGGTGATGTTCCCCGCTGTGCTGCCTTCACCTATTCTGCAAAGCAGCGTTGGAACCCGGTGTGGCAGGGCACAGCGGGGGGTGCAGAAAGCTGCCTGTTTTGCGCTCCCCACTGCCCTGCCACACTTCCCCTGTGTGCACAGGAGCAGCATGGGCAGCAGCAGGAGGGTGTGCCCCTTGCTGCTGCCCCTGCCTGCAGGGGAAGTGTGACAGGGCAGCGGGGAGCTCAGAGCAGGTAGCTTTCTGTGCCCTCTGCTGTGCCCTGCCGTGCTGAGTTCCAATGCTGCTTCACAGAAGCAGTGAGGGCAGCACAGCAGGGAGCATCGCCGGTATGTGCTGCCTCCCCGAAGCCCAGGGCCAGGTCTGAGAGACAGCTGGGGCCAGAGCTGGGGCAGAGAGGGAGCAGATGTTTGCAGCTGACCTAGGTTCTGGGTAGCTGCTGACAGCCACAGAGTCCGGGCTGCTTGCAGCAGGGCTTCCATGGGAGCAGCCCAGGATCATGGGCTGCTGCCATGGCATGTGTGCCGGGGGTTGCCAACCCCTGCCTTACAACAATAGAACCCATTTCCTTCCTCATATGGCAATCCTTGATACCCATGTAGCCACATTTTAGAGGGGCTGTACTATTAATTTTATCAATACACCAGTTGAAGTCACCCTACTTCTGGATATAGACAAACTCAAGGTATATAGTGACAGAAGTTAACTTGCTGACTGATTGTGTTTGCCAAGTTCCCAGAGGAACTAGGTAATTCTGCTCCCCTGGTGACAGTAGCATGTGGGCAGCAACCAGAGTCAGGCTGATAGTAGCACTGGTGGCTGGGCCAGCAAGCAGCACAGGAACATTATTTTTGCACCTCCTCAAGTTGGCTCCCAGGGCTGGTGCCCTAGTGGGTCCTTGCTGGTTACATTTCTGTAAAGTACCCATCTAAGTTTGTTCAGCTGCCTTGTAGAACTCATCAGAAAATTCTCTAACCCTTGAAGGCTAGGGACAGACATTACACATAAACTAGTTTAAGTGATCAGAAACTGGTTTAAATCTGAAACAGAACAGACATTCAGTGCACATAAAGCAGTTTGAAAGTGACTGAAACTGGTTTGATATAAACTTGGTTGAATGTAGTATCAGACTTAACTGATTTGGGTCAAACTGGTTTATGCAGTGTCTGTCCCAGACCCCTTACTGGCTTAATGTAAACCAGCATCCCAGATGCTTTGCAGCCCTAGGCAGGGCTCTCAGCTCCACAGCAGAGCTGGCCCTGCACCTCTGCTCCCTGGCTGGAGCTTGGCAGAGACTTGTAGGCACAGCAAGGTCTGCCTGGCTTCCCCCTGCCCTAACCCCCCCGCCCCTGACCACACACACACACACACACACACACACACACACACACACACACCACTTACTACTTAAGTAGGGATCCCTCCCTCCTGTTTCCCACAGTATGGATGGTAGCCAGCATGTGGTATGCTAGCTAATGCTGAGAGGTGTCTGTGTAAGGCAGACAGGACAAAGCAGACAAGACAGTGTCAGCTTATTTTTTTTGGAGCTAATCAACAGGTAGGTGGTAATGTCCCTCCATTCCTTCCTTGGAAAAAGTTGTTTAAGAAAAACTTGAACTAATGAGAGAAGCTTTTGTTTTACTGATGGGCTGATAAATGCCATGTAACACTCTGCTGTGTAAGTAAATGCTGTGTAACTCCCTGCTGGCTCCATCGCTGGTCAAAGGAGCAGTGGGGGAGGGGGCAGGGGGGAACCCCTCCCTAATCAGAGCATCCTGCCAGGGCCTGGCCCCACACCCCTCAGTTCAGCACTATGGAAGGGAAGGGAGGGCTGCTCTAGCACCCCACGGCTTCTAGTCTGAGCCACTGCAGGTATGTGCCTGAATTTCCTCAGTACAGAGGGGATATTTGTACAGTTACAAACTGGTTCAGCCTAGGCAGGTTAGACCAACCTGCAAAGATTGAATCAATTCAGGCTCAGGCTTTTTGAATGTCTGTCCCTAGCCAAAAAGACTCAGATCTCTCCCAAAATCTATGAGTGGTCTCACAAGTTATGCACTACAAAATCCTGTACTACTTGACAGGTGTTTGACAATACAGCTCTATTATACATGGCACCACTACATCTAGTAACTTTACCCCCCAAATGTGAAAAGATTACTATTGCCACAGATGGATCTTTTAAAACAGAATGACTAACTTGCTATCATGCTGTCAAAGTAATTGATTTCTGCAGAAAATTGCCAAAAAGAAGACTTTATTTCCACAACAGGAAGTAAGTTCCTGTTAACAGTTTTTAGTTATGAGGGAAATTTGAGAGAACTAATTTTTTACGGTAATTTACAATTTCCATCTGAGGAATTGGAACAATGTCTGACGGAGAGAAACATTAAGTGCAAAATATTTTCCATGTTGCTGAAGGTACTGGGGAAGTACTGGGTCCATTCTAATCTCTTTCTGTTTGTATACCAGTTAATGCAATTGAATTCAGTGGGTTTACTTCCTTACCCCAGTGTTAAATTGGAATCAAGAGCACTTGACTGGACTGGAGATTATATTATGCAATGAGAAATTGTAAATACAAATGAATGGTGTTTCACCATATTCCTCCTGTTGTGGTTATTGTATTATAGGCTTTCATAATATAAACTATTATTTTGGTTAAGTCGTACTTTGTGTGCTTGAATGTGAAGCCTGTAAAAGCATTTAGCAAGGTTATTAAGGAATTCTAATATTGCTGTAATGAGAAAAGAAAATTCCCTCTCATGGTTGTTCTCTGAACACAGATGTTGTAATAGATTCACACTTTTAAATTCTAATCTCAAGCCTATCAGGCTGTAAGTACTTCTACTGTCTCCATTACTTTAGTATACGAGGGCCTTAGAATTACAAAAGGCATGTATCGTAATACCATCTTCATGAAGCAGAGAAGTACAATCACCCCCATTTTATAGATGGGGGCCACATTCACAGGACTTAGGTATAATTTAGATGTCTAAATCCTACAGCAAGATACTCAAAAGCTATGCATAACCCCATTTGTGCTTACAGTTCACAGGCACCTGTTTTCAGCAGTGAAGCTCTCTAGATGGCAGAAGTTCTGCTTCTGCACATGCCCAAAATTATGTGGCAGTCTTGTCAGAGAAAAGGATCTTGGCACCTTTCTCTCATGTCACACCCTAGTCAGGATCCCCAGATGAAGTATGCCGTAGCCTATGTCTTCTGAGTCACCCAATCCAGTAGGTATGCTCAGAGCATCCTTGATACACTCAGGGTGTTCACAAAACACAGGGCAGGTACTGCTTTCATTCAAAAATGTGGTTTGTGGATGTAGTGGAACAGCATCACTGTCCCCTTTCCCTTTTATACAATGGACTAGTGACTGGAGCATATACCTAGGCTATGGGAGACAGGTTCAATGGGTTCTTTAGCCAGAGAGGTTCAAATCTGCATCTCCCAGGGTTCATGAAAGTGCCCTAGCCATTGGGTTTGAGATTTAAAGTCACTCACTCTCCCTCTCTTACTCTCCAGGCCACTTACCTACAACCACCGATAGTGGATCAACTTAAGCAGGAAAGATTGAGATTACCACCACACTAGAACAGCTGATAGCCAAGTAGTTAGAGCTCCCCCTCCCCCAAGCAACAGGGGGCATTACTACCAGTTTTTAAAAGATCCTTGTTGTTTTTCAAAAGAAGGGCCTAGGCACCTAACTCCAGGAGGGGCTTCCAGGCTGTGAATCTCATGTGCTGGTAGGTGCCAAAGCTTCAAAGGGGCAAGATTCAAGAAACTCTGTCCTCAGCATTTCCTACTGGCCACCTCAGGCAGCTACCTTCTCACCCTGCTAGCTGCCAATCCCATTCTGACACCTGGTATTGCAACACATAACTGCCTTGGGGGAATCTGCCTCTAAACAATTTGCCCAATCCCACACCAAGGGATCCTAAGATCCATCCCATTCTGCCTCTCGAAACTGAGAGTTATCAGATCTGATTGATGTGCTTACAAAACTGAGGAGCTTCTTAGGTCGTGACAGCGAGAAAACTGGAGAATTTACATCAAGGCACAACTTCTGGTTTCCTTTGACTGAGAAAAAGTAATCACCACCAAGAAAAAATTCCAATCTCCAGAAATGACAGAATGAACCAGCTAGATGAAGAAAATCCTATGCTAGCTGCCTACAGGAAGTGTTCTATCTCGAGTAGATGACCAACTTGAAATAGAAGGCACAATCTATTTGCACCATATAGACTAACTGTATGTATGTGCGTGTGCGTGTGTAATATATATTTATATTACGCACACACACACACATATTACACAGTGATTATAGTTATAGTTGTATATATTACACACACACCATATGCACATGCACATCATATATATAGCTATATATATTATTATATATATAATATAATATAATATTATAATATAATATTATAATATAATATATTATATTATATATATTACACACTCACACACCATATACACACACATTATATATATGTGTATATATATATATGTATAAAATTAATCTACACCACAGTAAAGTGTACATGTAGATATATACACATACACGCACACTATACAGAGAAAGTGTGGGAGAGTTTTGTGTGTGTGTGTGTGTGTGTGTATATATATATACATATACGCATATAGATACATATCTATATACTGCATCTCTCTTTCTATATGTGTGTGTGTAAATGTGTGTGTGTGCAAATATACACACACCCACACTCTCCCCATATATATGTCTACATATATATACACATACATCAGATACATAGATATAACATCCCCCTGATATTAAGGTGAAGCAATAAACTCTGGAGCTGTTGATTGCACTGACCCGGAAGTGCGAGCGGGACACCCAGAAATGCCAACAGCACCTCTCCTGGTGCCCCCACTCCCCAGCTGGCGCTTGCAGGGGGTATGCCAGCTCTCCCACCAGCCCCTCCTGCCCATCACCTAAGTGGGGAACACTGCCTGTCAGGTGGTGCACCAGTGCTCTTAGGGGGTGCACGTGCACCTCCGTGCACCCCCTACATGTTGCCATTGTGGCAGAGTTAGTTTATTGTGCCCTAGTTCTGGCACACATATAGATGGTGATGCTTTTCACAGATTTCACAGACATTAGGGCTGGAAGGGACCTCGGAAGATCATCAAGTCCAGCCCCCTGCCCCAGGGGCAGGAAGTCAGCTGGGGTCACAGGATCCCAGAAAGATAAACATCCATTTTTTTCTTGAAGGCGTTCAGAGTAGGTGCTTGAATCACCTCCAATGGCAGGCTATTCCAGACCTTGGGGGCTCAGACAGTAAAGAAATTCTTCCTTATGTCCAGCCTGAAACGGTCTTGCAGGAGTTTATAACCGTTTGACCTTGTCATCCCTTGGGGGACTCTGGTGAACAATCGTTCCCCCAGATCCTGGTGAACACCCATGATAAACTTATAGGTGGCCATCAGATCACCCCCGAGCCTGCGCTTTTCCAGACTGAAGAGCCCCATGGCTTTCAGCCTGTCGTCATAAGGTCTGTTTTCCTGACCTCTGATCATGCGCGTGGCTCTTCTGTGGACTCTCTCAAGCTTCTCCACATCCTTTTTGAATTGCTGAAGAGCTAATCAGTCTACTCCTCAGTAAAGCACATGTGTAGATGCAACCACCATGTATGTATAGCTGTATATATGTAGTACAATCTTATACTGTGTAACAAGCTTTCACAGATCTGTTTCTGCAAGAACCTCACACTCCAGAGGATAAAAAAAGGACTAAAGGGTTGAAGATGAAAACATTGCATAACATCTTGCAACCACAGGGTCTCCATTTCAGAAACCTGGTGGCCAGACACTGACAGGACATGTTACTTGAGAAAAGGAACAGCACAGGCTGCAAAGTACTTACAAACCATAAGGAAGGAACTATGGCTTGCAAGAACTTGATACAACAGGTCCATTTTAGGACTGCAGCTGGCCATTTTCCCCAGATTGAAAAGACAAGTTACCACAGGGTGCATACTGGCAAAGCATGAACTTTTAAACCCTCAGGTGTTCTGTAATGAACAGGGAATCAAAGAGGCAGTATTTCCACCTGAAAGTAATGAAACAAGTTGAATTCTTTGGCTTGAATTCCTAATTGTGTGGAGGGCAGGGATATGGGTGCTAAATTACCTCAAACTGCCAGAATCAAAACCTGCTTTTTTAGCTGAGGAAACCATTTCTTACCATTAATTACTTGCACTGTGATAGTGTCCAGTCTCGGGGCAGGGCCTTATTGTTTTGGGCGTTATATATATACATCTAAAAGATTATTTTCCTCCTTATTGTTTTAGGTGTTATATATATACATCTAAAAGATTATTTTCCCTCCTTAAAGGAAATGCTTATGTTTTTTTATGACCTGTATATAATTTGATTTTATAGACTTTTCTATCCTATGCTCATCACTAATGAAAATGCGTATTACCTTTTGACATCTTTTGCTGCCCGTCCTTAAAACAGATTACCTCATTTTACCAGTGTTGGCATTTCTTTGCTTTATATTGAAGCTTGAGTGTGGCTCTTTTAGAAGAATGTTTGAAGAGAGATGTAACTAAGAGCAAAATATGTAATGATGCATATTATCTTCCATTATCTAGCTGGATAATGCTAAAAAAGGAGATATATGCATCATAGGAAAGCAAGGCTAGAAGAGATCTCATGAGGTCTAGTCCAGCCTCCCACTCAAACTAAGATCATCCCTGAGTAAAGCACCCCAGTCAAGTGTCTGTCTAACACTGCTCATTGTTAGGAGTAGGATTTGAACCCACACCTCCAAGGAAGATGATGACCTGAACATAGAACCTTAGACTACTCAGCCCTCCTGACAGCAGCACTGAAAATGGAAAGTACTATATAAATTCTCAGTGCTATTTGCTCTTGTGTACATCTTCACTAATGCAACTGTTTGGTGCATAATACTAGTGGTTGTTTTAAAATTATTGGAAGAAAGATTCTTTTAGCTATTTTAGCACTGATGCTTTATTTCAATTTCTATATATTATATTTTCTTGGATATAACATGCCCTGAATAAGACACACACCTTGTTTTTGAAAGGAAGAATGAAGATAAATAGATCTTTCCTTGCTTCTGCAGCAGAAGGCTGTGCTGGGGGTGGGAGGAGCAGGGCTGACTGGGGAAAAAGGGGAAGGAAGCAGGGAAGAGAGAAAGTGCCTACAGCCAGAAGCTAGAGAGCCCTACATGCAGCATTACTGTATCACTTTCACTTTTCCCAGAGGCAAAAACTGCTATTACTCTATTCCCTCATGCTTCAATTTCCAGCAGCTGATTTCCTAGGGAAAAAGTGCAGGTTGTATACATGAAAATATGGCATTAATGCTAAGGAGAAGAAATTGCTCTAGACGATGTAGCACGGCAATCCAAAGAAACCCGTTTGTGCTGGGGATGCATCCTAAACTACTAACACTTTCCTTTTATACATGCCTATATTTTCATTATAAAAGCTATAAAGTATATATCCATGACATCTTTAAATTGCTTCTAAACCCCACATCAAAAACCCCCATTTAGTAGCAACCCTGTGGTATAAAAGTAACACAATACACTAAAGTTGCTGTGTTGAGTTGTGTCAAAAGATGTGCATTCTTAATTCCTTTTTAATGTTATGGACCAGAAATAGCATACTATAGCAGCTCCAAAGTGTGTTCCAGTGTGTTGTGTCAAATGTTACTGCAGCACTTTTTGACGGTGAGTCATCATGCAAGACAAAGTAGCAAGGCAAATATTGATGTGCCACAAAGCTTGTTACAAATCTCCATGGCAAGGAAAGGAGCTACAGTGAGTGGGAGCAAAGTAGAAAGTAAGAGTTCTGAAACAGCTGGCCTTTGCTAATAAAACTGAAAAGAAGTTACAGGCATACCAAAGCATTGACCGACACCAACAAAATAAAGGACACCTGGAGCAAAGATTCCTTCTCACCCCCTTATGTCATTCCTTGTCTGGTCTCATATGCCATTTGCTCTATCACAGGGGAGTGAGCCAAAGGCAGCCTGGCATTTGGAATTTAATATGGAATTTCTTTAACAGCTTAGGGCATTACTTTACTATATTTTTTTAGCTTCACATAAAACTGCTTGTTGATAAGGAAGGGCTTCTGGTTAAGAAAATTGACAGGAGTTCCAGGGTTAAATCAAAGCTTTGCCACTGCCTTGTCTTGTGACTTCTCTGTGGCTCCATTTTCCAGCTGTAAAATGTATTAAATAATAATAGTAGCCCCTTCCACAGCCCCTGTCTTTCTAGCTTATTTACTTTATAAACTCCTTATAGCAGAAACAAAGTCCCTCATGAGTCTATAGAATGCCCAGCACTGGGGGACCAGCCAGGGTTTTTAGGTGCTATTATCAGACGAAATGCAATAGCAGTATATGTTGGCTTGGCTGCTTAAGAGAGCTGTAGTCTACAACAACTTGTTGGATAACTTAGGAAAGTTAAGGCTGACAGGTTGCAAAGAGAATTAGCTCTCTGTGGTGAAAAATGCTGTGACCTCAACACAGAGCTCATTTGAAAGTCAGCCATTGGATCTGGCACTCTGGGAGGAATCAGGAGAATTTTCTTCTTCCATAGAAGATATACTGTTTATAACTCCTGGCTTCAGCCGATATTCAGGCACATGGGTTCTCAGTCTAGGGGTATGCCCAGAATATACCTCTCCTTGTGGTAAAATAGGCTAATTAAATGATGCTGTTTGTGAAAAGAGAACACCACCATCTCAGAGAGTTTCATTTGTATATACATGCAATTGCTGTGGTGATATGTTGAGAGTCATCATAAGAAGTCATCAACTTGGATTTGGGGGCAGCAGGAGGCTCCCAGAGAAATTCTGAGTGGGGAAAAAAGAGTGAGAAAACTTGTTCTGAGATTTTTTTTTAAGTCATTAGGACTATGCTTAAGTATCCCAAGTGATCTTGGTTCTGTGGGCTCCTGTGGGAGGTATTTTGAGAAGAAAGAATGGGGGCCGAGGACCTTGCTGCAAGGGAAGTTGTAGAAGACTCTCTGGTGAAAAATGACTGACTGAGGACTTTGGTGTAAAAACTGCTGCAGAGGGCTTTGCTGTGAGAGAAAGGATCGTAACAGACATGGTAAGACTCTGGTCAGCTGTACTTACTCAACACTTTAACAAACTTATCTGGTGGCACTTTAAAATGGGATCCAGAAAGAAGTTATATTGGTACTAGAGACAGATGGTGTCATGCTTAGCTTATTGCTACTTTCTGATCCAAACCGTGTGTGAATTTTGGTGGATGGGTGAGGTAGTGTGAACAAGGAACCATTACCTATGGGATATACTCACTAGCTGTTGGGGGTTGTAGGTTATTTTCTTATATATATATACTATCAAATTGCTCACCAAGAATGATGGATGAATTTTGAATAGCAAAAAAAAAAAAAAAAAGGCCACTGGCTTCGCCCCTACCCCACCCTCTGTCTCCTCCATCTCCTCCATCATGGCGGTGCTCCACCACGCCACCAATGCCACCTCCTGTCCATAATGCTCTTGGAGCACTCTGATTGCCAATCAGAGCACTCAATAACCACTCTTGGAGCACTCAATAACCAAACAGAGTGCTCCAAAAGCATTACGGACAGACAGACAGACAGGCGGACTAACACATTTACTAGAATATATATTTTATTGCTCTTTCTCCAAATTTATTACCATGTTCCCTATACAAATTCCTTTTGTATACAGTCCATTTACCTGTAAATGGAAAAGTTCTGCTTTTGAAGGCATCCAGAGAAAGTGACGCGTTTCTGAGTAGGGACTCATACCAATTTAATTATTTGCCTTTTCATGCAAGGAGCTAGCCAAAATGTTGGGTCTTGTAGATCATACCATTCAGGAGAAGAAACCAGTAATGGAGCCAAATATCTGTAGGTTAATCTGTTTATGTACAAGAATATACTAGTTCTGCTCTCTTCAGCCCCACAAGAAAAATCAATGAAGCAGAGACAGTTTCCATGCTCACAGAGCTGAACCACTTTCAAATGGTAACCTGGCTCAAAAGCGTGCCTTCTCAGAGTCTCACAGGGTCATATACTAGGGCTGTTTTGACTCTGTTGAAAATTCCTTCTCTTTGTGCAAGGCCCCCTTTTCTAGCTGAACTACTGCCAATCCATTCACCCACATTGCTTTACAAATAATAAGTATCCAAAGTCCCTCTGCCCACAGGAATTCCTGAGGAACCTTGCATTTGCCTTTGTGCAAGCTGCGCCCCCCC
>NW_005842521.1:91022-94768 GCF_000455745.1 Alligator sinensis
AAGAAGCAGGGCAAATTAGTCTCCTACATACTTCATGCTGGGGAGCTAGAATGGTTCCATTATCCAAGCTAACTAGCTTAAAGCTAGCTTGGGTATCTTTGCACCATGCTGCAATCTGTAGTGTAGACGTACCCTTAAATGAAAGTAGGTAAATCTACCAGTTTCATCTAACTTAAACCAACTTACTTTGCATTGTTTGTAACCACCTCTGTTCAAGACTGACCTACACATATGTAGAGTAAACAAGCTTCAGAAAAAGTATACCAAAATACCTCATCTGATTTCTCCTCTAAGAGGAAGCTGAGGTCTTGACATCTACCTCCTCTCAGAGGGGGCAGATTTATGTATAAACACTCTACATTCAGAAGATCTGTAATAGATTCCAAGAATGCCTTTGTTTTCTGCATCAAGTGGTGGGTGGAATCACTCAAACTCATCAGACCTGAGCACAGATGTCCTAAAACAAGCTCTAAATTAGCTTGGTGATGAATTGGTGCTGAAAATGGGATTTATCAGTCTAGATAAAAGCTGTAAAGGAGCAGAAACTTAGAGAAAGTGAGCATTTATACACATACTTTTTCCCAAGACATGCCAGAGATCTGTTGCTTCAAAGCAGACTTGATTAATCGAGTGTGCTCCACACGCGAGCTGACACACACTGCGCTGCATCACGTACAGTTGTATAAGGGGTGAAATGCACGTCAGCGCATAGAAAATGGCGGCGGTACACTTTTGAACTAAAACACCTTTGATGTGTTTTAGTTAAAATTGTGACACCGCCATTTTCTCAGCACTGACGCGCATTTTACCGTTTATACAAATGCATGCACCACAGCACCAGGAGCTTTTAAAAGTGGCCGGTGCTATGGCATGAGCATGTGTACAAATGCCCATAGTTTTTAAGTGATGCTTAATGTGCATTAGCCTATTTTAATGCACATTAGCTAAATATCATGTTTTTTAGTGACACTTTAATGCATATTAAAATAGACTAATGCTCATTAAAGTGCACATGTAGATGCACCCACTGGTAAAGCGAAGGTCTAGACAGCAACATCATTGCCTGCAGAAAAAATCAGAATAAAATCTTTGCCCCTTCACAGGAAATTTAGCTTTTCTTTTAATGTAAATTATGCTAATTCAAATTCGTTATGTAACTGGAAAACAAATTCACATTAAAACCTAATGCACACATGTAGCTACAAAAATAGAAGTGACTTACTAACCTCCCTTACACTAGAAGTAAATTATGTATGCAGGTTTTATTATTTTACACAATATTCTCCCAGTATCAAAAATAAATTGAACACATCTGGTGAAATTAGAATGCAGCTACTCTGTTTTATAACCCACTGAGGAACTTAAAGCTTAATTTCAGCCTAAATAAGCTGATTACGTAAGTATTCACAAAGAGAAAGTATGAAAGCAGAAGTAACTGCAACACACACATTATACCATTAACTAATGCTTCACATCTAGAGCTTCTGTTCTGTATAATAAAAGGAGGGCAGAGAAGCAGATGATGTGCACTACCTGTCTTTGCCAGTACAGTCAAATATATGCCAAGTGAAACCAGTCTAATTATATTTGTTGGCATGCAAATGTGGCCTACTACTGCTTTAAGGAATTAAAAAAAAAATATAGCCATGTTAGTAATTAATATATGCCATGATACAAGACAAAGTTAACCATGGAGTTCTTTGTAATTCCTGAACTGTTCATATCATAAGTTTTATTGGAGTAAAAGGGCAACTCTAGAAGTCACTCCTTAGTTTGTAGAAAGCTTTTTAAAGGCAAACCTAGCTTCTTAGCCTGAAGCTAAATGAAATAACACACTGATTTTGCATCAGGCCATGATAACAAGAGTGGGGTAGGTGGGAAGCTATCTCAATAAGAACTTCAAAATTTGGTTCAATGCCTCAACTGTGAATGTCAAGAAACTGGAGATTCTAGAACAGTGGGAACTTCTACGTGAGACGTTCGCTGTGGAGGTGCCTAATTAGCTCTGCAGTAAAACATCAGCATCTACATGTGCAGCCCTATTAGGCCACAGTAAACTAATAAATGCTGTTGTAGGATAGGCTCAACACAAGTACTATTCTTTGGTGGTGTTATTTAGTGCACTGCAATATGCATGTAGAAGCTGATGGGGCTGGTGGGGGCACAAGGGTGCTACAGTGCGGGGACTGCCAGCTGGCTTGCCCTGCACTGAAGCACCTTCATGCCCCAGTCAGCCCCTCCGCAATACATTAAGCCAAGTTGAAGCAGCCGCAGGCTGGCAGGCTGAGCCCTGGGGCCACCTGTCAGCTGGTGCTGCTCCACCCTGACTCAGCATGTTGCACCTGGGTAAATGCTGCACCTGGGAACAATAAACTCTGGTGCCGCAGTTTGTGGGCCGGAGCTTGTTCATTTGAAATAATTTCACATGTAGACAAGCCCAGCGAGTCTCAACTGGGGTGGTGGGGCACTCTAGGATACCATGAGATCCTTTGAAGGGTGCCTCGGAAAGTGTGAAGAGATAAGTAAGTGTGAAGAGATTAAGCACTGGCTGCTCTGCAAGGGGATAAGTATTGTAATAAATTAGTTTTAGAAATGAGGCACCGCTCAATACACAAAAGTTATGAAAGAGTGCCTTGAGTCTAATGAGGGATGTCTTGAGTCAAAAAAATTTGAGAACAGCTGTTCTAGATTGAGTGGCACATTCTTGATACTGCATTAGCCTTATATGAATGGCATCATGACTTGCTAATGGCATTTGCTTACCTGATCTATAAACAAGTCTCAGTAAGATTCCAGCATCAAACAGTAGACCTGAATCAATATATTTATACCTTAGGGGTGCGTCTACATGTCACCCTATGGTGATGTAGCGATGTGCTACATCGCTGTATTGTACTCTACAGTGACATACCAATCATATGGGTCTACACATGAACCCCCATTATAGCGCGCCACTACAGTGACGTAGTGTCAAAATCTAAGTGCACCACATGCACAGCGCAGTACAGGCAGTTACTGTGCTGTGATTTACTCCAAAATCTAACAGTGCACTACAAGCCCATCACCATAGCAATGTTGCTATATAGCAACATGTAGACACACTCTAGCAGGACCTTTTCATTGCTGAAAACTAGGTGAACATGGGGCTCCCAAAGAAGCTATTACTTGTGACTTAAGTAAAGCATGGGTGCAGTGGAGAGCAGTTAAGGTACCTTGCTGCCACTCCAGAGGCATGAGTTCAAGTCCTGTTCTAGATCCATGTTAAAGACTGCTCTTAAGTGACTCAGCTGTGAAAGGGTACCTGGTCATTTAGGTTGGGGAGTCAAAGGACATAATGTAAACTATACCACTTCCCTTGTGTGTCATTGCCAAAAAACCTGGTATGTCTTAACCACAGTAGCCTGATGGGCTGTAAGGCTTGAATAGATGTTCCCTTTTCAGGTAAAATATGTTATATGAAATGCACCACAATTAACCTACACTGACACACCCTATAGCATTAGATACTCAGCTTGCATAAATCCTTCTCTATTGAGGTCCAGAAAAACGTGTTAATTCACATCACAGCTTTTCTGTCTTATACCGGCATTTATGCCCCATGTGAATATAGCACTGCATCCCTTGTATTAAGAACAGATTTACAACATCAGATACAAATTATATTCTTCTGCTTTACAGGATGAGCCAAATATCAACAAGAGATATAAGACGCTAGGAGTACAAAAGCAGGTTTTTGTCAGTAGTGC
>NW_005842521.1:94799-122178 GCF_000455745.1 Alligator sinensis
TGCTCTCTGTGTATAGGCTTTTACAGTGCTCTATGCAAAACACATATGCCCCATTTGAAGGAAGAATTGCACTCCTGTCAACTGACAGATTTTGTTCAGACTGTCCCCACTATGGTGATCTGTATCCATTGCATTAATGCAATCAGTGTTACCATGGGACTTATGTACGTGTGAAACTTGTTGAAGAGCCTCCCAAGCTGATCCATTGGCCTCTGTGGGACTATACTCACGAAGTTAGGTGCTATTCAGCACATGTAAGAGGATCACTATCTGGTAGTTAGAGAATAATGTCTGAGGCTCTAACATGCCTTAAAATTGGCAAAGAACCATGCAGTGATGGGCTTCCTAGGGAGTTTTTATTAGAAATTTTGGGATGTTTTAAGGAAGAAACTGTGGGAAGTTGATGACAACACACAATGGAAAAGCAAGTTGACAGGATCAATGAGCTGAAAAGAGCTAATCACATTGATTTACAAGAGAAGTGAAAGAGAAGACTGATCAGACTGGAAACCAATCTCTTTACTGAACACTGGATAAGATACTGGCAAAGATATCACAGTGAGATTAAAAACAGCTATTGGGAAATTAAACGTAAAAGTATGGGGTGCCTGAAAGATCATTTGATTTTAAAGAGCCATGTAATTATTACGAAATAGAAATAAACTTGTCCCCATGTAGCTGATGTCTGGATAAAGAAAAGCATTGGCACAGTAACATATGGATTTTAGTGGGATCAGATTTTCAGCTAAGATCCATTTAGCTCTTTGACTCACATGTCAGGTAAAGATTTTCTTTATTGCTTTTTATTTTATTTTTGGAAGTAAGATTTATTACCTTTTTCTGACACATTCCAAACCCTGAAAGTACCCAGAGTTAATCTCCACACACATGGGACATGTGAACATGAAAAATAAAAGATGGAAAGATATTGCCAGAGGATATACCAAGAATAAGTTTAAGGCAGGGTTTAGCAACATATGGCCTGCAGGCAGTGAGGAGGTTACAGCTTTCAGTGCTGCTGCCACTTTTTCCCACTCACCCAGCTCTGATCCAACATGGGCAAGGTTGTTTCAGTGGCACATTAGCAGTTTCTCCAGCACATCAGCAGCTGGGGACTCTGCCTGCGCCCATGCTGGGGCCAGGCAGCTGGAAGCTGGGACCACACCACTGCTGCATCACTAAGCCCCCTGTTACCCCATTGCCACTTCTTCCTAGCCCCCACAACTCCTCAGCTATGCTGTGGGTGCAGTTTTCAGCCCAGGAGGAGTTTCACCAGGCCAAGGCATCTGCAAACTGCATCTGCACTGCCATCACAACTTCCAGCTGCACCTGTACCACACCTAGGAGAGTGAAGAGGGGGAGTGGGAAGAAGCGGCAGCAGCCTGGACACAATTTGCAGGTACCTGGTCCTGGTGCAACTCCCCATCAGTTGAAACATGTTCTCACACCACAGCTGGGGAGCAGAGGGCTAGGGAAGCAGCAGTGGTGTGGGAGTAGGTCCCAATTGCTTGGCCTGAACATAGGCACAGGAAAAGCTCCTTGCTGCTAATGAATCGCTGGAGTCAAGCTGTTTTGGCCTGCAGCTTGTAAAAGGTTGCCTGTCCTTGATCTAAGTCAATACACCAGCACATGGCAAACTGATTACAAAAAAATGAAAAAGTGATTGGAAGTGAATTTACTATTGAATTGGCAGACCTCCTTTATTGCTCTCACAACAAATACAGCACTGGCAGCCCCCACATCATCCCTCCGGTCCTGGCCTGGAAGCATCTTGAATGTTTTAATACTTCACTTTAGTTATGACCTGATTTAGCAAGTAATTTTAAGCATCTAAGTAATCCCTTAGGGACTGCTCTAAATTACCTGCTACAATTGGTCCATAGAAGACCACCCAGCTTTTGAGAAAACCTTTTCCAGCCACACTGAGGGACTTTGGATGGATCAGTATGGAATGCTGATTATGCTGGCTTTCCATGAACCGAGGATTCTCCTAGGCCAAGGAAAAGTTGCTCAGCGCTTACAGTCCCAGGACAGACAGGGAAATTGAGATTAGGGAAGTGGATAAAGGGATTTTTTATTGAAGTGTAGCAGAAGCAAATCTTTAATCAAGACAGTTGTACTTTAAATATCAGGTAGAAATGGAGACCTTCACACAATAGGAATGGAGGCCTTTACACAATTTTAAATGATAAGATATTATTGTCCATGAAGATTCCTTTTTTATATACTCTGGGCATAATTTTAATGTGTGCGCCTCTTTTTGCAACATCCCAAACCTAGATTAAATGCTTTGACTGGTCTAATCCACTTTTCAATTAACAAATACTGAGGCATGTAAGAAAAAAAACAGAGTTTAGGCTTTCAGGTTTCCCTGGTTGAACTATAGCGACTCTCCATTCTATAAAACGTCTTTCTTTTTCAGTGAGAAGAGTTCTTCAGCCCACGTTACTGTCTGCACTAAGAAATGGTTTGGGTAAACAGATGAATATGGCACTGTGGGGTCTAGCTGTGAATTCAGGCTAATTTTCTGGAATGCCACAGCTTGGTACACATCACTCAAAATGCCTTGACTTACGCTTCAAGTCTTGTTACCTCCCCATGACACCTGCAGTGCATAGTACCTGTTATTCAGAATATTTTTGGAATTGCATATGTAACCATACCAGAACTCTGGAGAAAAGTGGATATGGATTCAGTCTGAAATAGACCTTGGGTATACATACATTATGGATGTTCAAATATAGGACTGGGTGTCTTGTCAAAGAGCCTGCCACAGAAAATAGGGCTCCTTATGTCTTAATAGCGTCATTTTTCCAATTAGTGATATAAGATATCATCTTCTGCAGGAAATACAGGCAGGAATTACAGGCAAAAAACCTAGTGTGAATCCATCTTAGGTTCTCTCCTGTGATAGTGCTAAGGCTGTCCACCAAGCCCTGATCCAGCAAAGCATATATATATAAGCATATAAAATATTCCTATGAAAGTGAAAGGGACTATTTCCATGGAAACAGTTAAGCCTGTGCTTAACTGTTTGTCTAGATCAGGATCAAATCACTGATGTGGAGCTTTTCACTGGGTCTCCTATTTCATAATAAGCTCTGCTTTACTAGAGTGGGGAAAGTTTCACCTCTTGTTTCTTCTTACAGAAGAGTTACTTCCCAAGACTCAGTTCATTAATCAGCCTTCCTGAGAGGTAGCTATCCAGATCACAAAAAATTCAGCAGAGAGCTATCTGCTGGAAGGTTCAGCCAATCAACCAAGAAGGCCAGCCCTCAGGAGAGGTCCCACCAAGTCAAGGGATGAGGCACATTGGTGGTAGTGAAGATGATGTTATCATTTTGATATACCAGGCCTGTTTCTGTCATTAACTAGATGTCTTAACTCCCCAAGCTTGTCAGTGTGGCTTCTTTCATGATCACTACATTCACATATACATATAGAAAAGACAATTAGAAAAATGCAGCTTGTCTCAGTGAGAGAGTTATTTCCAAAAAAGACAAGAAGTCCACACAAAGCACGATCCACAGAACACTGTCTGTATTTGAAAGAAAATAGATGCAAGAGGTAAAGGGTGCATGGTATATCCAATCTTCTGATTTGGGCAGAGAGCAAGTATATCTATATTGCCCCTCCCCTGAGAAGTTTAAGTTCATACAACATTCTTGATAGAGATAACTTGATGTCAAATCCATTAGCATTAAAGGAGTGAATACAGATTAAATACTAACGACACAACCCTGGGAGGATTAATGTATGATCCAAATCTCATGTGACCTAATCCAATGTGGAAATGTCACGAGCATCTGAATCCTGGAATGTATATATCATTGCCAAAGTTTGGCTCAGGGTTATAGTAAAGATTCTTTCCTTTTCCAGATCTACTGTACAGCAGTAATGCTTCCCTTTAAGTGGCCTTTCAACACCAAGTAAACATTTCAACAGTGTTTTACAAACCAGATGCTATAATGGCACATATATTAACAGTGTTGGCAATTATTAATTTTTCATATGCTCTTAAGATGTAATTAATAAAAGCTCTGCTTCTTCCCAGACTGCAACAGGCACTTGGATCATGCTTTAAAACAACAGTTACATTTAGAACATAAGGGGAGGCCAGCAGCTGAGCATAACCTGCACTTCCATGGATTTACAATGCAGTAACACACCTGTCTGAGTCATGCAGATCTTAAAAGCAAACTCAGGTTGATACTGGCTGCCATGAATTTGAGTGAATAAATAAGTTTCCATATTTGTCTGTAGAGACAGCTGGGAGGCTGAGGGGGGATAAGGATTCAACCATAAAAAGGGGCACCCTCAGAGGTGTGTCAGATCTTAACACCTGGCAGGATTTGCACTACAGTTTTCAGGATCAGGGCCCAATAACTCGAAGCCTGGTTCTCCCACCTCCTGAATCTTGTTGCAAGATGAATGAAGGACAGCTTCCAATCTGTGAATGGGATCCCTGTCTCACCATTAGTGAGGTTTCAGCGCTGGGTCAAATCCAAACTCAGAAAAGACTGCTGCCCTGAATGCATTTGCAAGATGTCAATCACGCTATAACAATGTGTCACTCCTTGAGTGCTCAGCATCTGCTGAAACACCAGGTAGCACATCAGCCCATGCTGGGGAGCCCATGAAGCAGATGCTGTGTAGAAAGCAAGAAAAGAAAATATATTTGTTCTTCTTATTTTTTTTAAAGGGAAAAAAGATTAAACCATCTCTTTTTCCCTATCCCTGAATTTTCCTGTAAATATCCTCTGCTTAAAACTAAGTACCTAATACTAAATACAAGTTTAAAATTTCTATGCCAACATAAATCCATTGAATTTCAATAAGTCCAGATCCTCAAAAGGGCCAGATCCTCAAAAGGGCCTGTCTATACCGTATAAGACTGTAAGGGACTGGCACCATGAAAATGGGCCTCATCCATTTACTTTCACTTCATGACAAAAAGACTGTGATGTAACCGCTGTTCAGCACATGCCTGGGGTGCCCCCTGTGATGCTCTCAGGCTTGGTCAGGATCCAACAGCAGCTGTGTAACATGTTTTTCAGCGTGCAACACATACACAGCAGGAGCAAATGGAGCGGAGTTACTGTTAGCATTCCCAGTGCTGTCTGATACAGTGTGGACACACACAGAGGTATTAGTAGGTGCCCCTCTCTCACCAATTTAAGGAACTTAAGTCTTCAGTAAGACTTCAGTGCTTAAGTGACCTGGACCTGACTGTTTAATTGATTTAATTTGTTAATGTGGGTGTCTGTTTCCTTTTTTGGTATATCCCTGGGTAGAGGTGGTCAAATCTTTTTTGGATAAAGATATTTAGCAACATTTTTAGTTTTGGGCTAAAATTATTTTGCAGAAGGTAAGGATTTTTGTAGGTGAAATCTTCTAAGGACTAGCTGCCCCAACTAGTCCAAAAAAGATCTCACCCACAGAAATCCTTGTCCCTTGCATAGTTCTTAGAATGTCATGACTACAACATCACTCCAACACTTTACAGAGAGTGCTTTGTATGAATTTTTTGTGGGAAAAAATATCGGCTGAAAACTGGAAAAAAATCTTTCATTTTTAGCAAATGACAGTTTTAGATTTTGTCAAAAAATGAAGAATTTTTACCTGTATTTTCAGTGAAAAAAGAATTTGACTCCCTGCTTCATCTAGTTTCAGAAATGTCAAATATCCTCCCAAGCTTACTGCCTACTGTGATTAAGGCATTCTATAAGGGCATCATGTGTGGACACTTCTGACTTTCCAGTTCACATGACCAGGCACTCTTTTACATCTGGGTTGATTTGGGATGGCCAGTAACCTGACGCCAGAGCAGGGTTCAAACTCTTGTCTCTGCAGGGGTAGAAGGATGCTTCTACAATTTGCCTCAGGATACCTCAATTTGCCTATCTAAAAATGGGAATGATGATACTGGCCTCCCTCACTTGAGTATTGTGAAGCTTCATTAATAAATACCTTTCTGCAAAACATATTCATATTTGTAAATGAAGGGTGCTCAGTAACTACAGATTATAAATGATCAGAAAATTATAAAAAAGATTTAGTTCTTGGCAACTAGCTTGTGGCAGGGCACTGTGTGTGCCTGCCACTTTAAGGGCCTGGAGCTGGCAGCTGCCAAGTGCCTAATGAGGGCAGCCATTTTAGATTCAGGGCTGCCCATATAAACAGGGCAGTTTGCTGTTGGAGGCTAGGCAACAACACCACCTGGCCAGAGGGCTGCTGATATCATCTGGAGGTAAGGGAAGAGCTGTAGCGGATGGTCAGCAGGCTCCTGGTCCTTGGCATGACCTAAAACTGCACCCTGCCAGGAGTGGGTGGCCTGGTGGGGCTCCCAGTGGCGTGGGAGCCCCCAGAAAATGCCAGGCCAGTTACCACCCCGGGGAAAGGCGGGTTGGGGCACCTTAACCCCTAGCCCCCACTACCGGGTAGGTAACTCCATTCTGTGTAGGGCCCAGAGGGCAGATCTCTGGAGAGAGTGAGGGGCTAGAGACTTGGCCCTGATCAAGTGAGTACCCTTGACTGGCCCATGCTGGGGCCAGGACCAGGACAGTCAAAAGGGCCAGGGGCCCACCGCGAGGGACACCCAAGAGCCGGGGGCCTGGGGTCCCAACTGGCCTGGAGGTGGGCCAGGGCTGGTAGCCAGAGGTCCCAGGGGGACCACACCGGAGAGGGGAAAATAGTTTCAGGGAGCTAGATCGCCTGTATGGAGGGATCTTGGAGGGGTCCTGATAGAAGGATTCTGGGGCCCTGTGTGGGGCCACAGATGATAAGGACACCTAGATGCCACCTGCGAGGCTTGGGCTGCAGTGTAGGGGAGGAAAGGAGCCGCAGATAGTGCCCCCTGGCATCGGAGCAGTAAATGGGCAGCCTCCCGCTAATTAACATAAATTAATTAACTACTTAACACCAAGGCGTGGTGGGAGAGAACGCAGGGGGTTGGCCCAGGAACAGGTGGGAGGGTCACTGAGAACGGCCCCCAGCACTTTACAGGAGGGCAACGAGTAGGGTGTTGGTGAGGGGTTTCCTGGGGGAAGTTTTTGGAGTGGACTCGGGGGTGAGACAACAGAGTTCGCTGTCACTGGGGCTCTTTGTTTGCACCATTGAGCCTCTGGCGCAGTGGATCAGGGGGGATAGGGTGATCAGCGGGGTTAGAGTACCAAGGGGGGTGGGAATTAAAAATCCTCCTATACATGGATGATGTGACGTATATGGTGAAGGGTGAGGTGTCCCTGGGAAGAGTGGTGAAGCATACAAATGAGTTTGGGGGGGTATTCGGGGCAAGGGTGAACATGGACAAGAGTGTTATCCTGGCAGTTGGGAATTGGGGGGATTTGGGGAAATTTGGATTGCAGGTGGAAAGGGAGGAACTGAAGATACTGGGTGTCTGGATGGATACCTAGGGGAAAGGGAAACGGGCATGGGAGGTGTTGGAGGGGAGGGTGAAACAGATGGTGGGGTTGTGGGGCACACAGCGTTTATCATTGAGGTGCAGGTGATTAAATAGTGTCTGTTGCCAATGATTTTGTACACCGGGATGGTGTACCTCCTGTCCTGGCTACAGGCCCAGCAGTTCCAGTGGGCCCCCAGGAAATGCCAGGCCAGTTACCACCCTGGTGAAAGGTGGGTAGGGGGCGCCTTAACCCTAGCCCTGACCTTCGGGTGGGTTTGTATAACACTGGAGGTAGTTGGGGGCCAGGCACGGCTGTGGCCACTTGAGCCCTGTGGGGCGCAAGACCCCGAGAGACCCCGAGGAGGGAGAGTGGGGGGCCAGGCATGGCTGTGGCCACCTGAGCCCTGCTGGGTGCAAGACTCCGAGGAGGGAGAGTGGGGGCCAGACACAGCTATGACCACCTGAGCCCTGTGGGGTACAAGACCCTGAAGAAAGGTAGTTGGGACCAGGCATGGCTATGGCCACCTGAGCCCACCAGGGAGCAAAGCCCCGTGGCCCCAAGTGAGGGGGTGGTGTGGAGCCCCAAGTGAGAAGGTGGTGTGGAGCCCCAAGTGAGGGGGCAGAGATGAGGAACCCCAGTGAAGGGGGAGGAAAACCAGAGGGCTGAGAGCCCGATATGTTTATATAGAGGGAGCACAATGACATGCTGCTCCAGGGGGGAGTGAGAGTCCCTGTGAGACCCTGGAACACCAGTTGTGGGGTTGGAGTCCCCCCAGCTTCCACAACCAGGTGGGTTAACCCCTAGTAGGGGCCAGAAGGTGAATCCAAGAGAGTGAGGGGGTTAGTGGCAGAAGCCTGGGGTAGAATACCTTCAACTGGTCAATGCTGGGGCCAGGACCAGAATGGTCAAAAGGGCCAGGGGCCCACCACAAGGGACACCCAGAGCTGAGGGCCTGGGGTCCTGGCTGGCCTTGGAGGTGAGGCCAGGGCCTGTGTGGCCAAAGGCCCCGGGGGGACCACGCCTGAGAGGAGAAATAGCTTCAGGGAGCTAGGCAGCCCGAATGATCCCTCTATTCAGGCGGCCTACTCCACCTTCAAAGAGGGGTCCTGATTGGAGGATTCTGGAGCCCAGTGTGGGGCTGGTGTAATTAACAGCTGGATGCCATCTGCGAGGAATGGGCTGCAGTGTAGGGGAGGTACAGAGCCGCAGATAGCGCCCCCTGGCATTGGGGCATGAATGGGCAGCCTCCTGCCCTAATTACCATCATAATTAATTAAGAACAAGGCATGGCAGGTGAGTCAGGTGGGTGGCGTGCCCAAAGGCAAGTGGGGAACCTAGCACTAGGCGGGGAGCCCCACTTTGCCCCACACCCTCCACTCCACGTCTGGCCTCCAGGGGTACACTTGTTTAAAAAGGTTGAAAATCCCTGAACTAGGACATAACTAAAATCATAAACAACTGAAAACCACAGACACACCATGCAAGAGGTGGAGCAGGAGCAGAAGTTAATATGATAACAGTTTGCATATAACATTTCCCTCAGATGCATTCATTATGGCTTGTCAAACTGAAACCTTTACTGTGGGTAACAATGGAGAAACAAGTCACTAACACGCGCTTACAGAACTGAGCTGCTTTTCTCTACTAGGATACTAAAGTCTAACAATCCAGTAACTTGAAATTCATGATAGGAGCATAGACAAGTTGTGTACATGGCAATGTCAAGAAGCATATATTTGGGATAATTCCGTTCTTGGTTTTTTGGGGTTTTGTTTTGTTTTGTTTTTTTAATTAAAGAGGAATACAATGTTTTTGGTCCTGTACTTGTTTTAAGTGATATATGGATGCAGTTACATAGATGTGTTAACAGTGGACATGCTACATGTTCATTAATGAGCTTTTCCTAGTGTGCATTATATTTAGTACCTCCATGGTCAGGTAATAAATAAATGAACATTAGGCTACCCTAATGCACAGAAGCAAAAGTGCATGCTTTTTTAGCGATGCTTAATGTGCAGTAGCCTATTTTTACTGTGCCTTAACGTATTAGCACCTTTTTTTACACAACACTTTAATGCACAGGCTAATGTGCATTAAAATGCACATGTAGACACACCCAGTGAGGACTTGCAGGTTAAGACAGAGATGTACACTTATTATATAAGTTGCCATTTATTAAATGAATAGGCACAGTACAATTTGGTCCTGCCAAGTTTCAGTCAATGCTATGCATTTGTTGGCACATTTTCATTTTAGCTCTAAATATGGAATTTTCCCTTGATATTTTCATTGGATGTTTCTTGATTCTTATCCACCTTTCTTGAGTTTCTTGCCAAGTTAATATGAAAATCCCAAGAGAAACATTTTGTTTTGTTTTTTAAATGAGATTGTTGGTACATCCTGTTTTAGAATCCATCAAGAACATTTGGGCAATTTCTGCTTTGGGTCATGGCTGAGACATAAACAAGGTTAGCAGGGTAGGATCACAAGTTACAGGCAAATAGTACAAGCCAGAGTGGACCTGGGTGCTCTGCAGTTCAGATCCTACCTTCTTCACTAGCCCATTCAAGATCTTCCTTGGAGTAAACCCTCTCCTTGCAGAGGTGCTCAGCCATTCTCATCCTCAGTTCAAGATTATAATTTTTGGGCCAGTGTCATGGATGAAGCAACAACTGAACAATGCATTTTGAGTTTGTGATTTGTTTTTTTTCTTGTAATTTGGACTTAAGTTTCAGGGATATGTGGAGATGCCTGCCTTGAGCATTTCCTAGTTTCCTAACATTTAAACATGGGGCTCTGAAGTCCCAAGCACTGAAAGAGTACAGGGTTCAGAAGGTTCTGTTTTGTAGTGGCAAGCTTAATTCTACCTTAACAAAGTTTATATATTAAAGTATTTTCCAGACTTTCCAGTTTGCCAGTGACATTTGTCACTCTGCTTTTGTGGATTTAAGTAGGATTCCTTTGTTGGTGCATAGAGTATATCTATGATCAGTAACAACAACTGTTTTTCATCATCTCAAAAAGAGAAGAGTCAAAGGTATATTTAAGATGATAAAAAAGCCCTACTTAAATCCCTCTTTTTGCATGCAAAAAGAGGGTAACAAAGTCCTACGCTTTACAATGTCACTACAGAGATCAAGAAAACATTTTTTCCTCGTAATTGTTAGAGTGCATTGCAATATTTTCAACCCCTTATGAACCAAAAGATACTGCCAGAGTCAGAATTCCAGCTACAAAGAAATTCTTAATTCAAGAGCCAGGAAGCCATTCTAATCAGCCAATTAACAAATAAACAAATAAAGCATTATAATAAAACTGATCTTGTAGTTTTGGAATCTCTCCAGTTTTCTGTTCCTTCCAATAGTGAGCTGGAATTCTTTTCTGTTACCAATGAGAAGTGATAATGAACCGTGAGCAACATGTCACCCCTCATGAAGAAAGGTTGGAAGATCTGGGATTATTAAGTCTTGCATTCAAAATCTTGTCCAACTTTATCCCAGCTGTGCAGTTGGTCCAATAAAAGAGATCACCCTGAGAAATCCTTGTCTCTCTCATTAATTTAGAGAAAGAGAGGACTGAGGGAGGATTGGCTAATAGTCTTCAAATGTGAAAAGCGTTATTATATTAAAAATATAAATGACCAATCTTTCTCTTTGTTCACAGGGGACAGGGTAAGTGATGATCTGTTAAGGTCCCTCCGACCCTACAAACTATGAAGTAGTAATGGCTTTAAACTGTAGTATAAGCATGTTTTAGATTAGATGGATAGGAACAACTTTCTCACTAAGTATAGGTTGTAGTCATGTTTGTCGAAGGACATAGGCAGACCAAGGTTCTTTGGGTAAATTTGATATCTTTTATTAGATCAACTCAAATAGTTGGAAAAATTCTTCTTAGCAAGCTTTTGGGCACAAACACCCTTCGTCAGGCTGAGGAATGTGCGACACCTCTGAAAGACTGACCTCAAGTGCCATGTGGCCATAACCTGAAATTACACCAAACTTGGTGATTTTTACTTCAGTTCCCCTTTTTTCATGCTCATTTGGTTCTGAAACCAGCTGTGAATTAAAATAAGACAAAAGAAAGTAGCAAGTCAATCCAAAAAGGGGTTCCTGAGCATTATCCCCTCTGGTTTCAAACACAGGACAAATCTATCAGGTTATATCCTTGTTGCCCACAATTAATATTTATTTATGTCATCTATAAAATGTATACAGTAACTATAGAGCCATAACCTTTACCCAATGTAGTCAACAAGAGGGCTAGCCAGAAAAGTTACATGCATTTGCATGCATAAATACAATTTTTTGTTGGAAAACTTAAATTCG
Source organism: Alligator sinensis (assembly GCF_000455745.1). NCBI lineage: Eukaryota > Metazoa > Chordata > Crocodylia > Alligatoridae > Alligator > Alligator sinensis. Next base: position 106,534 of record NW_005842521.1, read on the forward strand.
TAAGATTGTCACGTTCAGCTGAAATTTTTTCTGCTGAAAACTGGAAACAAATTTGGCTTTTAAGCTCTCAGTAATCTAACAAAAAACTCTGGAATTTTTTCAGCATTTCTGAAGAAAAAAATTGTATTGTCAAAAATCCAATTTTCTATCTAAAAACATTTAATTTTTTTTTGGACTAGCCCTAGTCGCTAGTGATTTTGTTATTGAATTTCTGTCAGACAAGCATTTTAAAATATCCCAGAGGGCGCACAGAAAATTCAGTCCTCTAAGAGGCCCTTCAGAGCAGGAAGAACCTTTCTGAAAGCAAATACATTGCCATTGCTACCTATCTTCCCACTTTCCAATTCTACCAGCCTATAAAACTGAAAGTGGCAAAAGAGGACTTTCAATTAATACCCATTGTTTTAATTGCTAAGTGACTATCTATAACCCTGATACTCATTTCTTCCTGTCTGGGAACCCTGTCCCAGTACCAATAGTAGTTTTGTATTTTTAAGAACTTTAAATCCAACCCTGTGAATGCCACAGATTCTGCATCTTAAGTATGAGGGCAAATCCAACAACAATAAATTGCCTATCATTTTGTTTTACAGCAGCATTTCTGGTATGTAGATTTGGAGTCCAATAAACTTTTAAGACAGACATATATTTTTTGCTTTAAAGTTGGACATTAAGGGTTATTTAACCCTTGTTTGCTTGGAACTGAGCTAAAGCTGAAAGCTCACAAGAATGTGGCCTGCCTGAGATATTTAGTAAGGCCTAAAATTAAATGCTGCTGAGAGAAAAGAAAATGTGTCGTCATCTTGTTGCACACATCAGTAGTGAAATGGTTAAAGTTTTTTTTAAAGAACTTAGGAGGCACAATGGAGAAGCACAGAAGCATAAATCTGAAGGTTAAATTTGTATTGGCTTTGCTGCTCCTCCCCTTAGGAGCACAGATGGTGAAAACCTTAAAGCTACCCCTGCTATTATCATGGAATAAATGAAGTATCAGGCTTCTCCCTCACAATGCTAACTATGGAAAGAGGCTTCCTACTCACATTATGAGCGAGAGCATTTAAATAAGGAACTCCTGTTAATATGATTTAGAAAGAAAGGGAGGGGGATGAAATATTTAAAAGGCACCAGATCACCCTTTCAGCTGAAAGGAATAGATTCTACATAATTGCCGATAGCTGCTGCAGCTAGGCAAGCCTACTAGATTTCTAAAGCGAGTCAAAGCTCTCTTCTCAGCTTTTCCTTCTAATAACTTTCTGTTTGTTGCTGTGTCTGCAAAAGATGCATACTTGAGAAGTGCCATTCCTAAAGGAAAGGCACAGAAAAAAAAATTAGCCTTGCATATAGCTTGTCGGGGAAGAATGAGGGGTACTGAAAACCAGACAAGACAAAGCATTAAAAAAAGAAAAAGTTCAGTAGGGAAAATATTCTCTTATGATTTTATAATTCACATTATTCCTCAGAAAAAGATTAAATCCATTCTACTTTACAGGTTTTTCTACATCACCTAAACTATACATTAAAGCCCTGACATGTATTAGAAGACCATTTAAGCCAGTAATTTTCATACGGGGTACCATGACACCCTAGCATGCCAAAAGATCCTTGTAAGGGTGCCCCATAATATTAGCAATGTTAAGTGTTCAAACGTGAATCATGAGATAAACCAAAATACTTCAAATAAGTATCCAGTGTCAAAATCACTCTGTGTTGTGATCTGAGTTCTTTGCAGCAGTAGAATTGCTCTGTTATTTTTCAATAGTAAAAAAAATGACTGAAATTAGTTTTGGAATGAGGAGCTGCTAAATTCAGAAGTTACAGAGGGGTGCCTCAAGTCTAAAAGGCTGAGAACCACTGACTTAGAGTTGATGGGGCTGGGACCTCAGCAAACATTTAACACAAAGCCTGGTCTTACTGCTTTCCTGAATCAGGACTTAAAACTTTTGATCCTACATTACTGAGTCATCTGTTTTGCCTCTGAATTCAACGGGAGTGGGAGTACTCTGTAAGGGCCAGATTATGTGGTTCATACTCAAACAAAGCTCCTCTTTGACTCTAAGGATTGTCTGGATTGTCAAAGAACCACACTAGGGAGCACTGCAGTGAAGCGTAGCAGAGAAGCACAGCATGTCTGCTTCATGCACCCTAGACTTCTTCCCCCCCAGCAGCGTAGTCACCCTAGTCCACCAATAAGCTCACACACTTGAGCATGTACACTTGAGGTGTACCCAGTGCCACACTAAGGGCATTCTGGGTGCAGGCAGCCATGCACACTGGGTGCGTCTACACAAGACACTACTGCACAGTGGTTACTGCGTATTTATTTAGTACCTGTATTAGCAAGTACTAAATCAATGCACAGTAACTGAAGTTACTGCACAGTAGCGCTGACAAGTGTTTTTTAAGTGACACTACTGTGCAGTAGTGTATTAGCAGTGTCCATACTGTGATGCACTATGTGCAGTATTATTAGGTTACTGAGCAGTCAACATCTTGTGTAGACATGTCCACTGAGTGTGAAGTTCTTGTGTGAACTTCCTGCACTAACGCAAAATTCACTCTAATTTAGAAATTAGCCAGCATTTTACCTAGTCAGTCCTAAACATTCAGAAATCATAATTCAGGCCACCCAAAATAATGAGATTTCTAAAAAAGAAATATTTTGGATTGTTAGGAACCTTTTCTAACTCCTTCACTTTGATAGTCACATTTTCAAACTACTCTTACAACAATGGTGAGATTTTACAGGGAAAATAAAAGCTGAAGTTCTTAAATAATCACTGGATTCCAGGATCTGGAGCTTTAGAAAAAGATTTTTGCAGGACTCATGGTAAAAATCACAGCATTTGGTAGCATAGAAAACATGTAACTATATTTGTTATAGATATGTTATGTAGTGATGTTTCTCAGTAAATTCACAACTTGTTAATAATGGTTGAAAAGAATATCAGTTTTCTTCTCTCCAAATGTTATTGCTGTGTCAATTTTTAAATTCATTTGGGGCTAGGTTTTGCATATGTAGATAGAATCATATCCTGCTTCTCTAAAATCAGTACTGAATCAACACCCTCGTATTTGGGGGTCAATGAGGTTCTGTAGTGAGGTGAGGATTCAATTGCAAGATCAGTCATCCATCTTAATAGGAAAGACAGAAACCTTAAGAAATACAATTTTTTTCACCAAAAAAGTTTTTTTTTTTATCTAAAAAAGCATTGTTTTTCTTCAGTCAAACCATGTGTAGGCTCTGTTCTCTCTTTAATTGCCAGAGGATATAATTTGGAAAATATTAGTCATGCTCCCTTCAAAAATAAAAGTAGGGAAATTACAAGGGTACTGAAGCATTCAAATATAAGTGATATCATTTTTTTTTAAATTGCAGAGATACAGTAACAGGAAAATTAACAGCTATTTGTTCTCTCCAAAAAAAGTTCACTGAAATTATGAAATACTTCGAGTTATGAGTTTAGTCATTTGTGCTGAATTATTTGTACAGATAAAAAGTGAGTTACTGCATGATTGCAGAAGACAATTAGTTTTTTATTGTTGAGATCTACCAAGCCATTATACAGCTGTCCCCTGCAGTACAGCAGTTGTTCCTAGCAAGGTGAGACTTTAGGCAGTTGCAGCACAAATAAGTCAAGAGCTCCTGTACGTGGAAGAATACCAACAATGGCTAATATGTGAGTGGAGGAGGGAAAGCTCCCACACTATAGTGACTCTCAAAATTCAGAACTAGGTTTTTGCCACAAGTCTGTAGGCATAGGTTCACTAGCAGGGATGCTTTATGGTGTCCCCTCCATTCTAAGCCTTCGATGGCAAGGAACTTTGAATAGAAACTCCATTATTATAGCAAGTGCGGGGGAAGCCACAGCCACTATTTCTAGCGCAGATAGCCAGGAGGGCAAACCACTTCTCCTGGTCTTTGTACCTGGTAGTGTTTGGACTGGAGGCATAAAAAAGGCAGCATGGAAGGTAAAAGCAAGCTCTGAGGCCAGGAAGAGGAAGAGGGGCCGTGTTTGACTTTTGCACATTAGCTGCTAAGGCTGAATACCTAGAGGGACAGGCTATCCTACAGAACTGCAAGAAACTTGCCCTGCCAGTTGGCAGATTACTGTTGATGTGCTAATAGACACAAAGCACCAGTTATTTAGCAGCTTTAATGAACAGAGCTAGAAAGAAAGTACTGAGAGCTTGGCATGGAGTACAATAACAACAGGGAGGTTTTAGGAGCTTTGGGAAGATCACGGTTTGCAGGGGGGAAGAAACCCCAGGAAGTCCAGTAAAAATACTGGAGCCTGAAGATGATGAGGGGCAGGGAAGAGAATTTTTTCTAAGCAAAACAGAATGAGGTCTCTACCCATAACTGACCAAAGAGTAAAATGAGATGTGGCATCTTTCATTTCCCAAGCACCTTAGAAACACACGTTTGGAGAAAGAAAGTTTTAAATCTAGATAATATTGGATAAAAGGGGGGAAAGTTCACTAGAGAATTAGTAACAATCATTGTACTTGCATGGAAAATGCTTCTGTGGTGATGAGCAGCAAAGCAAATACTCAGAAAAGATAGATATAATCAATATTTAGCAAGAAAGAAGAATTAGGGCTTATTTTGATCTTAAAATTAAAAACAAAAAGTGTTAATAGTTTGAGCCCAATTCCTGCTAAATGCCTTCAAAATAACAACTTTCAATCAATCAAACCAGAAAAGAATATTTATGAAATTGGCTAAGAGTTTTGATTAGGAAGGAACACATAGCTGAAAAAAATAATCTGGCAAGTATCTTGCATGATGAATTTCATTGGTAAATGTGGAATAATTCATTGCCTAAATAGTATTCACGCAAAGATAAAGCCAGTTGAATATCACAACATTCACTGAATAATGTATTTGTCAAATATTATTTGCCTAATCTTTTGTTTCATCATCACCATGTCTTGCCCTGTGGAATTTTATGTTTACCATTTAATTGTTTTTCACCTGCTAACAAATTCTTTCCCCAGCTTTTAAGTGGTATGTACAAACATCCTTTGCCTTCCTCACTTACTGGGTCTGCTTTGCTGTGGGTCTCTGATTGGCATTGCCTGCCCTTCAGTATTCACTGAAGTACATCTCTGGTATCAGTGAAGTCTACAAAGGGAGTGTGAATTATATTCATGTGTACTTGAAGGCTCCTTTGCACTACCACAGCAGTGTAATGGGGCCTTAAGGTAAATGAGAATAAAATCCTTTACATTTCTGTGGTAGCTTGTTATTTGTTATTGCATTGTAGCTCATTATTTTTATTTAATGCATGGTGAGATGAAGTGCTATGAGGGGGTGGGTTTGTTTTCTTCCCTGTTGTTGTTTATTGGGACATGTTAAAAAAGATATTTTAGTTGCTATTTATCTTTGTTTGGAGAAGCAAAGATTTACTGCAATAGCATAAATGCAGGAGTAGGAACCAGGGTCTCCTGACTTCCCTACAAAGCCCCGATATCTAATTCTTTGCTGGCCTTGAACAAGATACTTCACTTCTCTATTTTAATTGTTTCTTTTGTAAATTAGGAACTATATTTGCCTGTTTCAGAAGGCAGGGCAGGATGGCACTTTAGGGCACATACAGGTGTTATATTTAGATTGACCTAACCAGGGGTAAGTCTAAATGCCCAACTGTGCAGGCATTTAGAGGGCTTAAATTGTCCACAAAATGGCATGCCTGATCTAAGTTAGCGTATCTGAGCCTGCACGCTAACTTAGATCTATATGAGGTTAACCCAATCTAGGAAAGGGTTAACCCAATCTCCCAAACACCTGCAGGTATTTGAAGCGCAGCCCTAGGGTTGGGAAAGCCCAGTGGCTCTCACCAGCCCCAGGGCTGCACTCTCCTCCCCCCCCCCCCCCCCCCCCCCAACTGCGTTATTTTTAGCCCCCTTCCCTCCATCCCCTGACCAGACAATGCTGTCCCCAGTAGACCCACTGGTCCCCCACAACACTGTCTCACCAACCTGCCCCCCTCACCCTGCCCCTGAAATCCTGCCTCTCTCTCCCCACCCAGAGTTACATATATTAGTTTCCCCCCATGCCTCCTGGGAGCAGTGTACATGCCACTCCCAGTCAACATTTACATGGTTTATGGTAAGCTGCGTGAACGTAGACCAGGTACAGCAAACAACTGTACCTACCCTTAGAGAATAAAAAACAATTAAACTTGTTACTTTCTAAGGTGCAACCCTGCCCTACCTTCTGCCTGATTTGAGACTAATATGGCTAACTACCCCCCTGCTTATCTCATGGTGTTGTGGTAATATTTGTTCTCACTCCTCCTGCAGTTGAACCCATCTTCAGTTCTCCATATCACTTGATAGCTGACTTTAAGATACTACTTCTGTTGAAAACTGATAGTAGGTTAAATATAATAGAAGCTGTGGATTTATCTAAATGCAGGTTAGAAGTTTGAAAGCAGCAGGTCCTAATGGCTTCTGAAAATGGTGATTTACATTGAAAATGGGTAGATTTTATGAATGAAAGTCAGAGGCCATTGCTGAAAACATGCCTGATATTTTGGGCAACATTTGAATAGAGCCAGTGGATTTTACATCCCATAGTCTTACAAACTTTTAAAGATGCCAAGAATAGATTCTATAAATAAGTCATATAGACTACAAAGACCAGGGAACACTATGGGTCTGATGATGAACTGAGGTGAATAGTTAATGGAAGAAGCAAAGATGGCAGAGCTTCAACTTTGCTTCAGTATTCATAAAAATAAATAATAAAGTATTGAGGCAAATCAATATAAACAAATAAGGAGAAAGGCTGCAGATTACAGGTGGAGTGTGGCAGAGAACTTTTGAAATTATTTAGGTGGCAGGGCCTCGTAGGTACAGACTTTGGTTCCAGTGCTGAGACCTGTGCATGCCCAGAAGAGGCAGCACGTTACTTCAACCCGGCTTGCCTGATGTGGCTTGTGGGTGCTGAGCACCTGCTAATTTTTTTTGGTGGGTGCTTGAGCCCCAGAGCACCCACGGAGTCATTGCCTATACAGGGCCTGACAGAATTCAACATAATCTGAAGCAGCAGGAGGCTCAGAGACACTGGCAATAATATTTTCAATCTGCTGGATGGCAGACAAGATCCATGAAGATTGGGGAAGGTCCAACAAAGTGCCTGTGTGTAAAAAAGAGAGTGAGAGAGAGAGAAAGAAGAACCAGGGGAATTCTAGACCAGCCAGCCTAACAAGAATACCTGGGAAGTTACTAAAGGAAATTAGAAAACATTCAATTTGCAAGTATTCGGATGAGGAAAAGGTGATTGCAAGCAGCCAAAATGGATTTGTTAGGAACACATCATACCAAAGAAACTTGATTTCTTTCTCTAACAGAATACTTATTTTGGTGGCAGTATTCTGTAACAGGATACTTATTGAGGGGAATACAGTAGACACAATATACCTGGAATTAGTAAAGTTTTTGATGAGAAATATAGCAGAGCAGCTCCACACCTGGGGCAGCTGCACAATTCCTGGGGCAGTCCCAACTGCCATGGTACCAACTATAGTGCCCTTTACAAAGGTGGCAAGTGAGGTTCTCTCCCCCCAAGTTACACTACTGCTTTTGTCATTATAGTCCCACATAACATTCTGATAAGCAAGCTGAAGAGTTGTGGGTTTGAGAGAGCTACTTCTAGGTAGACACATAATTGGCTGAATTGTGTCACTAATAATTGTGTCAGTAGAAGCAAAGTGTAACTATACATGAATGGAAATTAGACTGGCAGAAAGTCTAAATGCAGTTCCACAGATGTCTGTTGTGGGTCCAGGGTTGTTTTTATTAGTGACTTTGATGCAGGAACAGAGAGTTTGTTGATCAAATGCACAGATGACAAAATTGGGAAAGCTTGTAAATACTTCGGAGGATAGGATTCAAATTCAAAAGGATCTCAAACTGGATACACGAGCTCCAAACCACAACATGAAATCCAACAGAGATAAATGAAAGAAGTTGGACCTGGAGAAGAAAAAACCAATTCACAAATATAGAATGGGGGAGTAACAGGCTAGGCAGTAGCACTGTGGAGAAGGATCTGGGGGTTCTGGTAGATCATAAATTCACCATGAATCAGCAATGTGATGCTCTCTTAAATAAATCAAATGCTATTTGGGGTTGCATTAAGAGAAACATTCTATGCAAGACACAGAAAATGACAGTATGATTGTACTTGGCACTAGTTAGGCCTTAGATGAAAATACTATTCCGTGTTTTAGTCCTGCATTTTAAGAAAGATGCAGAGAGACTGGAGAAGATCCAGAAGTGAATGAAAAAGCAAATCAAAGGGTTGGAAAGCAAGCTGAACAAGGAAAGGCTGAAGGAACTAGGAATATTTAATTTGAAGAAAAGGAGATTAAGGAGGGACATAACTGCAATTTACAAATATTTGAAAGCCTGCCATAAAGAAGATGGAGAAGCACTGTTATCTCTTGCCCCAGAGGACAAGACATGAGGCAACAGGCTTAAACTGCAGCAGAAAAGACTGAAATCAGATCTCAGGAAGAACTTCCTAATTGGAAGAGTATTAGGACAATGAAAATTTGAGATCTCCTTCATTGGAGGTTTTCAAGACAGCTACTTGGTAAGTGAGATAAAGATTATCCTGCGTCTCTGCATGAGTTGGGCCAGTTGACCCTTCCAGTATATGATTTTATTATAATAAACATCTAATGAAGAGGAGCAGGGTTCTCTTCTAAGGGATTGTGTAGTGATGAAGTAAAGAACTGAAAAGCAATCTGGAAATCAGAGACTCCAAAATTACTTCACTGTTTGAATGGATAGTTGCTAAAGGACATCTAGTTTAGGTACTTTTGTCTACCAAGAGAGTTATGAGACTAAAATGGCCAAGACTACTAAACAAATTCTCTAGCTACCTGAAATGGCTTTAGTTTGGCCTGTGTAAATAATCATATAACTGGTAAAAATCCTGGCTTGCTCCTAGTCAGTGGCAAAACTCCCGTTGATTTTCATGATGCCAAATCTTGTCTCATCCTATGTTTGTTAATGATGCACAATACACGTAAGATTAAAATTCAAAAGCACAGGACATTCTGTATAACCTTGAGCAAGGCACTCAATATCTTTTTGCCACAGTTTCCCATCTGTACAACAGAACAGGGTTACTTCAGTACCTCATGCAAGAATGGTAGAAGGGTTAATTCATGCCTGTTAGCCATGCACATTTAGAACCCCATAGGAAGAGAAGAGTCAGTATGGAGGTAGGGACCAGGTGAGGTCTGATCCAGTTGACACATTTGAGTTAATCTTGTGAACGATGACTTATCAATGTCTAGATGCCTGAGAGATTGCCTCCCTAATAGGTCATTTCTCTCTTATTCCATATTACCACAGTTGAGTTGAAGAGCTCAGAACAAGAAAACCCACATTATTTCAAAAAAAAACATTCCCTATCAGGAGTCCTTGCCTCTGAAACTGGCTACCTGCCCTTCATCCAAAATTGCCTTCACTGAGAGATCATACCACAAAACACAGCGTTCAAAAGACCAGGGCAGGGGTTAGGAAGAAGTGACTAATAATCTGTTGCTTTAATTTGTTGGGAGGCAAGATAATTCAGTAATAAATCATGATGCTGATTTGGTTCTCTTAGGAATTCGGAGTTTAAACTCCAGTTGTCCTTGCTTCTAGAACCAGAAGTATTAATGTGCATATGACAAGTACTATTATCTCTTACAATTATTAATTATGAACTAGATCTTGAAAAGCTGTTTGAAGTTACTGAGCTGATTTGCTGTTGCATCAAAGCTTGCATTCAGTTTATAACTTTAAACCCAAAGGTACTTCAGTGGCACCCCCCAAGTGCTTAAAGTTAGATTTGTGCCTTCAAGGCCTCATGCCAGCAGCATGACTACCAGGGTCTGCGCTCTCTCTGGACAGCAGTGGTGGCAACAGGGGCTGAGTTGGCTGCAACAGTGGTGGGGATAGGCACAGCTAGGCCAGCAGCAGCAGTAGCTTTCATTCTTGCACCCCCTCTATGCAGTACCCCTTGTTACTGCCTCCTTCCATTTCAGCTCAGGATGAAAATATATGCCCCAGACAAAGCTTTAATTTCTGGTGTTCTTATCTGTCCTCCAAAGTAAATACCTACTGATACAAAGTTCAGATGAGAAGCATTGAACAGAAGACCTCTCTGTTACATCTGTTCTCATACACCTTGAATTAAAAGTTTATTGCAAAAATGGAGAATTGTGTTCCCTGTTTTCCATCCCCACCACACATTAAGTCAAACTCCCTTCTTTTGCCCTAGTCTGAACTATGCATTAATAACAGGCCTCCTGTAGACATTCTTCACTATTCATTATAGATTCCTGATTGGGAAACCCTTTGACAGAAATGTTGAGGGATAGCTTTGTCCCCACCCTCTGCAATCAATTTGATATGCGATCACAGTTACATAGGCTCCAGATCTGGTTAGCTTATTGTATTTAGAGTCCTCAAGTGACCCTAGTACAATTATTCAACCATTAGAAAATGTGATGGACCTCAGTCTCCAATTCTCCATTCCCCTCACACATTTATTGAGGTACATTAGGAAAGATATGAATGTCTACCTGTGCATAATAAAAATAATCCATATATCAGATTTTTTTTTCCTGTTTGTATCAAAATAAACTGACCTCAACTTTGCCTCGGTCAATAAATCTTGATTTCTGTCCCCAGAGAAATCTATCTATGCTAATTATGATGACCTTAATTGTAATGGAGACTTTGTTGAGACATGGTAAAATGCTGGCTTCCAAAGGCATGGATAAAACTGTGTGTGTGTGTGTGTGTGTGTGTGTGTTGGGGGGGGAAACGGGGAGCTCAGTTTTAGAAACCGGAAATAGGAATTTCATATAGATGAAAGGCAGCTCTAGAGATGTCCCCTGCTTATGTAAAAAATAAATAACGTATGGCTGAAGTCAGTACTTGCACGTTGTGCTGCTATGCCATTTGGCTAAAACTGACCTGAAGGGACAAGCCACTAACATACTGACTGTAAGTACTGCTCCCAGAATTCCTGAGTGACAAATAGGGACCTTTGATAAACATATCCTTGTTTTCATAATGTAGTTGCTGAAGAATCCTATTGTGTTAGGGATTATGAACTGTTTCTTATAGTTTGCTCATATGTGCAAATGCCAGCAGTAGGAATAGCCAGGGGGGAGAGGTTTTACTTTTTGCCACTACCCAAATAGGGATACCAATCTTGCCCTGTCTTCTCTAATTAGATTTAGAGGGGGTGTGGGAAGTATGAACTATTAACAACATTGGGGTGGTAGTTATGATCCTAAACTCCTTAAAGAGGTTAGAAGAGGAACACCTTACCTTGGAATAAGTTGGGAAGAGGTACCAAGCTCTCTCATGAAAAGGGGTGATAACTGCAAGTTTCAAGGGATGTCCAGTCAAAATCTGAGTGCATCTGGATCTGTTGCCACACTTCCAGGCCCTCTATCACCTGGTTTATGTTGCCCATTCAGAAGTAAAGCACTCAGGCAAGCCCAATTTCAAATTTTATGCAAGCAAATTCCAGGCAAATTGGATTATGATGTACACACCTATTGCTCCACTAACTTCAATAAAGTCATAAAGTGTAAATAAAAGTAGAGTTTGCCCTTTTAGCTTTAGCCCTTTTGATGGAAAGAATACCAGAAGACTCAAGTTCAAATCTTCTGGTTTCCTGTGTGACTTCAGGCAAATCAATTTATGTATCAGTTCCTTATCTTCAAAACTGAGTGAAATTAGACTTCCCCACAACATACGAAGAATGTGAAGAAACATTAATTAATGACTGAGGAATGCTCAGATGCAAAGGTGATAGAAACTTTTAAGCCTAGACAGACAAATCTGTTACTATAGGCCTGTTTTGTTTCTTGTCGCTTTTGATTATTCTAAAAAAGAATTTTAAAAAATGTGTTTGCTTTATAATAGTTGGAGTTGTAGCACCATTGATTTTAAGTGTTCCTGACACTTCTTATGAAAGCCCACTTTCAGTTACTTATAAAACTTAGCCAGACTAACTGTTTGGCCTGAAATTTCCATGCCAGCTGTCTACTTCAATTGACTAGTACATAATCATGCAATTAAAAACTATTGCAAGGTTGCACAGGCAATCTTTATTATGTTTTTTTGTAACTTCTGAGTGTTTTATTTTTGCCACCTTAAAAATGTTTTTTAAATGTATTTTTTCTGTTATAACAATAAAAATGGCAAGTATTTATTACTTGACAGGGAAAATATCTGTTCACTTAGAAACACCTGTTTTCTTCCCTAGAATTACTATTTCTGGGAGTTGATAATGAGAGAAGAGATGTAAATAAACCTTTGCAGGACTTCCTCAAGGAAGGCCAAATCAGTCAAACTTCACCAGGTTTTGTTACAAATCAAGCCACTTTCTCCAAAATGTTAATCAACTCCAGCTGCATAGTCAGAAGAGACAGAGAGAGTCTCATACAAACTTTGGCAGTGGTAATGGCTTGGGAGCCATTTGAAGTGCAGTTGTTTCCAATGAATTGTGAGCTTTGGAATTTGCTTGTGCAAAGAATACAAAGTGATGCTACTGGTCTCTAAGGGTATGGACACCCATTGGTTTACAGCTTTTTCAAAAGGGGAATATTTCAAAATGGCAACAGCTTTTATATTCTAATTGTTACCTAAAGATTAGGTGTGAATGATACAAACTGAATGAAATCACTCTAACTTTAACACTGGATGAAGCAGCGTTAAAGCTGGCATAGTTTTTGTTACATTTCATAAAATAGGACTGGAAGGGACCTCAGCAGATCATCTATTTCACCTCCCTGCTCTAGGCAGCATCATCCCTATTGAAACCATCTCATACAAGTGCATGTCTTAACCTATTCCTAAAACTATGCAAACAGCCCTGTCTCACAACTGTAACGCACATTGCCCCCAAATACCAGGAACACACCAATTTCCCACTGGTAAAGCAGGAGAGTGAGGGCTGTCAACGTCTTGCCACTGCAAGGGTTGTTAAAATGTCCTTGAGAAATCCAAGTAAGAGGGCTATGCCCTCTACTGCAGAGGAGGGCAAAAAGCCCTACAGTTTGTACCCATATGACCTTGGGATAAAATTATTTCCTAGTCCCAGATGTGGTGATCAGTCTGACTCCGAGTGAAGGGGCAAGACCCTGCAACCAGGAACCTCCAGGTTTTCATCTCCAAAGGAGCACTAGCACACCCCACTCAAAATCTCCAGCTTTGGCTGCAGCCAACCCTCAATATTTCTGAGGAAGCTGAAAAAAAATTGTATTGTTCCTACCTTGTCCACATGTAATAATTAGAACATAACAATTGGAGCCATTTTTGAAGCATTCTCCTTTTGAAGCAGTTCCAAAGTGCTTTTGAGATGATTACATTAAGCCCTAATGAAATACTGAGGAACTCCAAACATCCCCATGCCACAAAAATTACAAGTGTACAGATCTACCGATGCCGGGTTTAGCAAGAAAACATTAAATAGGTGGACTTTTTCATTTGCCTTTATTTATATGGAATTAAATAATTTATTTTAAGAAGAATTGTGATCTCTGCCCTTCACCCCACTACACACCAAGTCACTTGGTTTTAACCCCACACAAATCAGCCAGATGAAGATGTTCTTCAGCCTTTCTTTATGGGAATTGCACATTTTGCATAAATGCACATAAATTAAGTTAGAAAAATAAAAGCAAACCCATCCTGTGCAATCCAGTGCTAGTTCTGTTTGATGAAGGAATGGCATTTTATATTAAATTGTTGGTTGTATTTTTGAATGCACATGCAGTTTTTCCTAATGTGTAATGTTAACAGTTAATAGAGCATCTTCAACAGAACTGGCTGGGCTCCAGGATTTTCAAGTTAGAGAAGAAAAAAAAGCATTTGTGAAAGAAAGACACGTGTTGTTCTTTCCTGCCTGAGGTTCTCTAAGTGGTAAGGTTTACTGATGAAGGTGTTTGGATATGCATGATGACTGAGAACAAAACTGTTGATTAGCAATGACTGGCTATTGAAATAACTGCTGCTCATTTCTACCCACAGGTGCTTAATAATATCTTGTATTTGGTGAGCTACATACCTTACTCATGAGCTGCAGAAATTCTCTGTGTGGGTGTTTGCTACACAATTTAATTACTAAATTAAATTTGAACTAAGATAATAGCAGGAACATAAGTTGGGAAGCCTCATGGAGAAAAAATGAACCCTGGTATAACTTAGTTGTTCACTGGACAAATTTGGTCTAGTATTTAGAAAAGAGTAAAAAGAAAGTGTCATGTATCAAGTCAACAAGGGGAAAAAGATGAAGTAATCACAGTAACTGATGTGGAAATCCACATTATTTGTATGGTTTGAGGGAGGCTTGTTTGATTTGTTACTTAACCTAGGACTTTTAACATTAGCTTCAGTGTTCACCTTGCACCCCTCTGCGTGCAGGGGCATGACAGATGTCAAGATGTGATGGCAGTTTGAAGATGGAGCTATCAGTTTCAACACAGTTACAATAGTAAATCCATAGGACCAAATGGGTATTGTGGTATTAGATGTGAATGGATGTACAAGGAAACTAGTCCCTGAATGTTCTCTCTCATTTTGTTTCTTGTATTTGTATTTACATTTGCCATTTATTTTACTGGTCTTAGGGCGCCAGGTAAGCAAATGGGATTTATCTCCCTCTCTGAACAGATTCAACTGTATTTGATCATGGTTTGGGCTTTTTGATGCTCAAACAATTTTAGCAAAAATGCATCATCTCTCTCCAAGCTTGGCTGTTCCTCAAGTTTCCCAAGAAAGATCTCTGTCCAAAGCTTAAGTCTCTTCCAACCATACAACCCTTGCCACCTGCTTTCTGTCCTTGGTGGGGTTAATGAGAAACACCTACCACACTAAATCAGCAAATCAATCAATATCTCCCTAGAGTTCCAACTCCTTCTATTGGGTTGGTCAACAGAATTCTGCCACCTTGCTACATGGCAAAATAATTCACACCAACAGACCTCATCTTTTTATGCAAAATAATGGGGCCAGTGCATGAGACAAATATAAACACCAAAATATGCATGACTACAATTTGGTTTCACACAGTCTGAGCAGGTGTACATTTCACATTCCTGAAAAAAAAAAGGTGGGGGGAAGAGGAAGGGAAAAGGCCATTGTCAAAAACAAGGAGATAAATAAAGAAAAATGGGAAGGAACTGAGGGACTTAAAAAAAACCAACCCAGTGCAAACCCCACTTTTCCAATGTAAACAATACAACTCTTATCTTAGAGGTGCCCGTCTGCTGAATGGTTGAAGCCTCCTGGCACTATGTAATACATACAGGGTCTACAGATTTCTTGCATGGTCACACACCCAGTTACATTTTATGGCTTGGAAACAATAGTAATGATGATAAGATGAATGTCTATAATACAGCAAATGAATATTGCTCACAAACTGTTCAATATTATCTTTTCCAACAATGTTATGGAAGAGGGAGAAAGCTCTAACAAATTATGGGTAGAGTATAAAAATAATAAATTAAATTACAAGTGAACAGCAACTCAATATTTTGCATGAAAAATCAATTTTCTCTCAGCTCTGTTATATAGCAGGCGAGAGAGAGAGAGAAGGGGGGGGGGGGGGGG
>NW_005842521.1:122188-128181 GCF_000455745.1 Alligator sinensis
AGAGAGAGAGAGAGCCCAGCATGCTACGTAAAACTCCCAAATTCCTTTAGCAGACACCCTTCTATTTTCTATACTGTTTATGTTTCTTTAGGCTTTCAGCTTCTGTCTTTGTATTGATTTTATACTGGGGGCTCGTGTGTGTGTGTGTGTGTGTGTGTGTGTGTATTACAGTCTAGGCTGGTAAAACTGGCCATTCATTATAAAAGTTGCCCCCCCACATCATATTGTAAGATAATGTTTTCATATGCTTTGCCATAATTTAACAATTTTGGCTGTAATTTCTTTGACAGGTGTCTGCCTCAGGATGATTGCTTTCTTTTTTTCTTTCTTCTTTCTCTTTCTTTTTAATTTCAGCCAAAAGAGTTTAGGACTAGGGATAAAAATTACACATAAATTGGTATAAGTGATCAGAAACCAGTTCAGATCTGTAACACAACATAAGAACAGTACACATAAACCCATTTAAAAATGACTGAAACTGGTTTAAGATAAGCTTGGATGGATGTAATATCAGACTTAACTGATTTAGGTTAAATTGGTTTATTAAACTTCTGTCCCAGGTCCTCTCCATGTTCAAATGAACGTACAGCTCTCCAGCATCCCAGGATGCTTTTTACCTCCCTTGCAAATCCCCTTCTACCCTTGCCAGCTAGGCAGGCTAGCCTTGACCCAAGCCAAGCAGGGAGGCATGCTCTAGCACACCCCGACTTCTGACCTGGGCCACTGCAGGCATACAGCTGCATTTCTGGAATCAAAAGTGAATGTCTGTTCACTTGCTTATTGCTACATGATAGTCTATGCTATGTAGGTTCAACCTACGTAGCATAGACTAACCTGTGAAGATTGAATCTATTCAGCCTTGGGCTTTTTGACTACCTGTACTTAGCCTACCTGTTTCTGAGAATGAAGCTTTTCCCTTGTTACCTGACAGGTTGAAGGGAAGTAACCTTTGTTTCAAAAATGTACCTTTTGACATCCCTGTGAAAAATCTCCTAAAATTTGACATTTTTAGAATTGTAAGTTTAAAAACTGCATTTTACACAGATTCAACAGAAGCTTCTAAGATCCCAGTAGCTGAAATCCCCTAAGATTCCATCTGCACTGAGCATGCTCCAGCATGGAGTTGAGCAAGACTCTCCCTAAAGCTGCAGATATGGCCAACTACATAGCTGGGAACTCTGGGGTAGGCCCTTTCCCTGCTTGCCCCATCCCCTCTGTGATCTGTGGGCTGGATCTGACCCGCAGGCTATATTTGACACCCTTCATCTAAAACAGAGACTGCCTCTGTGTGTGGCATACAGCACACTGGAGAGGGGATAGACAGCACAGTGGCAGGAGATTTGGCAGGGAGCATGGGGCAAGAAGCAAAGCAGAGCAACTGATCAGGCAGGGGAAGGGGATCAGAGTGGTACTTGGGGAGAGTGTGGGGCTACTCTGTGGTACAGCCACGAGCAAGGTTGGTCCCCACTCATCTAAGAGATCCATCCTATTGAAGATAGATTTGGGGAACAATATAATGCCACAAGATGGAATTTGTTTGTTGTCTTTTTATAAAATCAAGCAGATTATGGACACACACACATTAAAAGAATGCTATTCTGGCTTCCAAGTCAAGTGCTCAAAAGTTAGGAAATACCTATGCATATTTGTTTATTCACTAGATATATATGCTTCCCTTCCCAAAAAAGTTCTCATCATGGCTTATGGTGTGATAATGTATGTGTAGTCACAAGGGGGCCAGATTACAGTTGCATAGGCACCATTCATTCTGGCATTTCCTAGCATTTGTGTGATTGATTTTAGAACCTTGATAATGTTTTTTTAAATATTTTAATTTGCATCTTCTGTGAATTTAATAGGCATATATTCTATATGTATATTTATAGATAAATATAATATTATTAGGGATGTCACGTGATTAAAAAATTTTATCGCGATTAGTTGTGCAATTAAAAAATTAGTTGTAATTAATAGCGATTTTAATCGCAGAGCCAAAAACTCAAAATTATGCACAGAAAAACTCAAAATGATGTAGGTACTTTGTATGGTTGGAGGGTATGGGGGGGTGTGGGGAGAAACTTGTGAAACTGTGCGGGGCTGTGGGTGTGTGTGTATGGTTTGGAGCCTGGGGTGGGGGAGTCCACGCATGCCCTGGTAGGATGTGGGGTGCTGTGGGTCAGGAGTAAGGGGCAGCAGCAGGGCTGAGGGAGCTATGGCTTGGGAGTGAGGGGCAGGGGCAGGACACAGGCATATCACTGCCCCCTCCCCCCACAATCAGATTACCGCCTGACAGGTGTCCTCTTTTTTTGAAACTGGAAGTATGGTAACCCTACAGGAATGCAACCTGATAGCGTATAGAGCAGTGCCCAGCAGGTCTGTCTGTGGAGGGGAAAGGGTGGAGAGAGAGAGAAGGGGCAGGGAGGCAGATTAAGGCCCCCACAGTGAAGAAGGGAGTGGGGCAGGAGCAGGGGCAGCAGCTAGGGTGAATGGGGCCCTGGGGCAGGTCATGGGATGGAGCCATGTACGACTCATCTAGGGACATGGTGGGAGGGGAGGCATGGCTCCCTGCTGCTGCACATACCCCCAGGGGAGGCATAGTGGGCATGTGTCCCCTGGATTTCTGTGCAGAGCCGAAGTGGGCTGAGGCTCTGAGCCCTGCTGCCCTCGCCCCAGGAGCCATGCACTGCCCACACTGTGCGTCCCCTGCCCACCCAGTGGTGGGAGGCACATGGTGTCACATGGCTCCCAGGGCAAAGGATACAGAGCACAGAGCCCTAGCCCACAGCAGGCAGCCTGCCTCCACCCCACACACAAATTTGAGGAGCACATGCCCATGCCTCCCTGAGGGGTGCATGCAGTGGTGGGGAGCCATGCCCCCCATGCCCCTGGATGAGCCTCCTGCAGCTCCATCCTGTGACCTACCCTGGCCCCAGGGCTCCATTCACCCCAGCCCCTTCCCCTGCTCCTGCTCCAGTCCCTCCCTCACCATGGGGGCCTTGATCTGCCCACCCACCCCTTCTCCTCCACAGACTTTCTTGCTAGGTTCTGCTCTACATTCTGGCAGGCTGTATTCTTGACCACGAGCACGCTGCAGCTGCTTGTGTGTATGCCTGTGTGCCTGTGCCTGTGCCTGTGCCTGTACCTGTGTCTGTGTGCATGCCCCCCACCCCACCCCCCCATCTTCCTGCTGCAGCTGCCTGGAGCCCATGCCCCATCTGCCCTGCAGTCCTCTGCACTACCACCACTGCCCTTCTGCAGCCCTGAGATGGTGGTGATACCAGTGGAGCGGATCCTGGGTGTGGGGTCCAAAACAATGTAATTAACAAATTAAAAAAAATTATGCAAGAACCAATTAATGCATTAATCATTAATGCTGATAATAAATTGACAGCTGATAATAAATTGACAGCTCTAAATATTAGATAAATATATATATGACTGCTTGTAGAGCCAGAAGTACACACCACTCATCTAAGAGATTTACATGAGTGGATTCAGGATTATTCTCAGCCTGCCAGCTGAGAGGGCAAGTAGATTGGACAGGTTGGGGATATGGAAAGTACAATGGGTAAAATCTTCTCCCACATAGCTGGGCTAGTTAGGGCTTGATCTAAAGTCCAATGAAGTCTTTGGAAAAACCTCTTTTTCCATTTATTTTACTTGAATTCACTCCCATTGGCTTTGCATCGGGCCCTGTGCCAAGTGGTAATTTTTAACAATGCAAACTTCACATGGGTGGTATCATATTGCTACTGAGCAGGCTGTTTTGGAAAAGTTCCTGTACTGATCAAAGGCTCATATTGCAAATCAAAATGTACTTTCAAATTATAATGAAAAAAGAATGGGATATCGAAAGATGCATTGTAGGTTAATGAAAAAGAGTGGTGAGTGTACCACTTGTGAAACCCTTCCTCCAACAGCAACTGGCTGCAGCACAGTTAAACAGTTAATTACTTGACTATGACTACAAACAGATGGTGCATTTGTCCTGGGATAAACCATTTTATAACATTTAAAATGCTGCTCTGGGGCAAACCCTAAAAAAGCTTCTCGGGATAAGCAATGCTAACATTTTGTCCCAGGATATCTCAAAGTACATTTGAATAGTTGAATCAATGATGCAATCCCAGGTCAGTGGCAGAAATGTAGCAATGCATTCAGTTAATCACTAAATCCTGACTGGAAGGGCAATGTATAGCACATGCCAATCCCAAGACATTTTTGCTCCAGGCACAAATGAAGGCACAAGTTGTCCCAGGACAAATGCAACATCTGTTCCTAGCTTAAGTAATATAATGTTCCAAAAGGGAACACTCTCCATTCATTTTGGTTCATGGCAGAGAAGCAAGTCTGGGCCCTTCCTGGGACTCCTGGCCCCTGCATATTTGGCAAATGTCTATTCTAAATCCAACCCTCCCTTACCAGATAAGTCTTTGGAGGGGGCAGGAAGGTGTTGTTCTCACTTCTCCTTCCTGAAAGTTGGAAAGGATACATATGGACTCTCATTTCCTCCTTTCTCCTCCTGTGGAGAGTTTTGGATGGGGTAGGCCAAAAGTGGCTGTCCTGCCTCAGCAATATTATTGGACAAGTATTTTGCCCTTATCCTTGGCAGAGACTGCCCCATAGCAGCATTGCAACACACAGGTATGCTCTGGTGCCATCTAGCTAATTGCCAAGGTAACTGACACCAGCACATCCCCATTTATGTAATGTTACTAATTTAGCCCTACTGTTTCCTACTAAAACAAAAGAAAAGAAAAAGTGGTGAGGGATAGTCAGTAACAATAAATAAAAGTACTTAACCTGCCCCAGAAGATACTGTGATAGGAACCATGTTTTTAGGTTACTGTGGTGAGTCTATAAACAAAAAGACTAATCAAACTAAATCAGAGTTGTATAGCATGCCTGATTTCAGGCTAACATGGCTAACTACTCTCTGTTTTTTCCCCTCCAGGATATCAGCACATATCTGCACTGTGATTGGATTGCCTCTATATTTATAGCAAACTCTCTTCAGTGCCTGAAACTTTTCCTTTCTAACTGAACATGCATTTTTAGTTACAGATACTTCAGTTCCTTGATTGTTTGGTAACACTTTCATTTCAGAAATACACTTTTCACTAACCCTACCAAAATCAACCTGTTCTCTGCAAAGGCATGTCTATATAGGGCATCTTTATACATGCTCTGGGGGTAGCGGGAGGGGGCGCTTTAATTAGAGCACTCGGAGAGCCACGGTAATTAAAGCACCCACAGCATCTCATGTATCAGCTTCCTCACACTTCAAAATGGCGGCAGGGGTGCTTTAACTAAAGCTTGTCAAATGAGCTTTAGTTAAAGCACCCCATTACCATTTTGAAGTGCAGGGAAGCTGATACACAAGATGCAGAGGCTGCTAGAGGTGCACTAATTAGCATGCTCCAGCAGACTCAATTCACCTCCCCACAGGTCTACAGGCACCAAGATTCCAACACTTACTGTTACAGATTCCGACCTAACTAACCTCTTTGCCTTTCAGACTATGTTACCAGATTTGCCCATTACTTTGGGGTGTGCTCATTTATTAGGGATATGTTTCTAGGGTCTTGGTAATTCTGTCAATGTGCTGCTTGTGTTACTATACGGAGCTGTATCTCTCCCTTCTGCAAGCCCTCACCCCCAGTGGAGCTATCTTGCAGGACTCCATCTCAATGGGGCTGGGTTCCTCCAGTCACCAAATCAGTCATACACACAAACACACACAAATTAAAGTGACACACCTGACCTGGCCGGGTTGATCAGCATGGACAGGCTGACACCCTCATATGCCAAGAATCAGTTCATCAGAGCAACAATAAACTGCAGTCAGACACAAGCACACAGGTGAACAGAATCCCTCTGAATCTGGCTGGGTGTCCAGCTGACACCCTCATGGGCCAGCATTCAGTTCATAAGGGCACGTCTGAGTCAAACTGGGACAATCAGCCTGTACAAGCTGATCCCCTTACGTGTTT
>NW_005842521.1:128348-133366 GCF_000455745.1 Alligator sinensis
TATGCCTAGAGTGAAAAGAGAGAGAGAGCGCTGGGACCTCACCAGTCCAAGGTACTCGAGTCTCAAAGCTGACAGGTAAAATTCTGAACACAGTCCTTGAAGGGAGATGATCTGTTCTTCCAGCGTCCCAAGAACGACAGGGGATGGTGTCAGCACAGGAGTTTTCTTCTTGAAGCACACCTTGCTGCTGCTTTTTACAGATTTGTATACCCTCAATTCAGCTGCTTCGAAGCATCCTCAGTAGTGTAATCATTGTCTTTTCTATTGGCAAGGGGTTATCTGGTATGGAACATCTCAACAAACTGATTGATAATCAGGAAACACATAAGGTTAGGGAGTACCCAGACACTTGGGAGCCAGCTTGAAATTCCTATGGATAGCAGATATACTGGTGGGATATCTCATGGTTTCTTCAGAAACAATAGATAGCTTGCAGCATCAGGATTTTGGATTTTCATTGTTGTGAACAAGCCTCAGCTTAGCATGACTTTTCCAGATCTTACTATAGTCTTTTAACAGACTTAAGGCAATTATTGGGGTGTTCATAATCTTTTGTGGAAAGGACTTCCACCAGTCTTCTCAGGAAAAGTATGGCAACACCTGTGATTAGGGCAGTTGTTTCACTCTTGTTACCCTTATCTGGAGGGTCTTAGGTGTGTCTCTCACTGCATCTTAATCAGCTTCATTTAGGTAGGGGGGGGGGGGGAATTTTTGCGAGTCAGACAGACTGCATCCTGTGCCAGGGTTGCCCAAGAACACAGAGCTGAGACGTAACAACTATGGAGACTATCCAGGCTGCTAAATCATCTCAAGAAGGACCATCTATGAGGTCAAGTCTACATGAGGAAAAACTTACAAAGACAAACTGGTTCAGCTACATCTATTGAAAGGAAGTCTCACAGAAACATAATAAACATAGATACGGCTGTGGAAGCCTTTAAAAGGGCCCTCAACCCTTTTTAGCAAGGCAACAAATTTTTTATATTACATACCTTTAAATTATCCCCAGTGCAGGTAATGCTTAAGAGTAAAGATTCTATTAAACCTGTTGTTTTCAGAGACTTTTTCAAGAATTACATCACTTGATATAGCTGCATTCACCAGTAGCTTATCAAAATGCCTTATTTTCATACCAACACCTGCAGGTTTGGGACAGCTCACAGTTTGTCATTTACATCCTGTAAATGGCATTTATATCTTCTACTTTTAAAAAAAGTTAAACAGTTAATCACACTTTTCCAAAAGTGGTATTTTTATAAATATCTAAGACGGATGCTTCATCTGTTCAGTGGTAGTGTCGTTATATAAATGGGCCCAATTTGTCAGCCTGAGAAATTTCCAAACAAAGGTGTTTTGAGGACACTATCACTTCAACTTTTTTAATAAGTGATTTATATGGGTTTTCTTCCCATTTTTGTTTTTAATGATTTGAGGCTGAAAAAATAAATGTGTTATTCTTTTTCTAAAGAAAGATCCCTACACATCTAGTTCTCTATTTAAAAAAATGGGGAAGTGGTTGGCTGTGAAATAGCTAGGGAATATTAAGGGGCGGAAAGCTTATCATCACAATTAAGTTGCCCTTTTCACTGGAGAGAGAAAAGGCATTTTTATGCCCCAAAACAGCCCGCTAAGACTTAATGAACAATCATAAACCAGAATAAACTTAATAAGCCTGAACAGATGAAATACAAAGATATTCACAAAAGAGATAAAGACTCCACTGCCACAATCAGATCTACTTGGATGGACCACTGCATCCATACAGAATCCCAGTGAAGTCTGCTCTGTCTGGGCAGCAGGGTCTAAGTGGATGTTATAAATAGTGCTTAGAGCTGTAAAGTGCTTTAGCGATGTGGCAAAAAAGTGAGCCCTCCCTAAGAGTTTATATAACCTGCTACTCAGAGTGCAGTATGTATTCCCCATCTCTGTTTGATCTAGTGAGGATGAGACTCTGTTACAGCCACCAAGGAAGTGATTGGAGCATCTTATTCCAGCTCTAGAGGCACAGAACCAGATCCTGAAAGAGGACATAGGCACTTAACTTAGGCATCTAAAGTCCACCTCAAGGGACCAAGAAAACATTCCCACTCAGTGGCCAACTAACCCTGGTGGCATCTAAACTCACTAAGCACTAGGGGTGTGCAAAATGGGCCCTATTTGATTCGGATTCGGATTCAGCCTGAATCAGGGACAATGATACAATTCATTGATTTGGATCACGGTCCCTGATTCAATTCAGCCGAATCCAAATCTGAAGATTCAACGATGATTTGGAGAATCAGCAATTTGGACACAGACACAGCTTTAAATGTTTTTTCTACATACCTTGAGGTACCAGGCACAGCTCATGAATGCTGCAATGCTTGGGCAAATGTAGCATCCCACACGAGTCTAGGGTGACCCCCACATGCTTGGTGGAGAACTCAGAAGTGGACCAAAAGTAGTTCCAGTCCACTTCCAGGTCCACCAGGGAGCGCGCTGGGGGGCCTTCTCATGTCCCCCTGGCTTGGCGACCCCAGGTGTCCCCGCAGACCCAGAAGGCACCAGTCACTGAGCCGGGGGGGACCCTGTGTGCTCTCTGGTGGACCTGGAAGTGGCCCAGAAGTGCTTCTGGTCCACTTCTGGGTCTGCTGCCGAGTGCGCTGGGGAGCCCCCCATGCTTCTGTGGGGCATTCCATGCTGCCCAGAATCTCAGCATTCACAAGTCGCCTGCTACCTAGAGGTATGTAGAAAAAACATTTAAAGCTATGTCTATGTCCAAATCGCTGAATCCTTCTGAATCTCTCTGAATCAATTTGGAGGGTTCTGATTCAATTTGGAGAGATTAAAGGGTCTCCTGATTCAGTTTGGATTTGGAGATTCAACCACCAAATCTGGCCGAATTTCTGCCAAATCGAATCAGGGACTGAAGCTTTGCACAGACCTACTAAGAACCTTCCCTTTTGACCTGAAAGTGCTCTAAATGTCTGCAGTCCTGTGCTATGTGCATGCCCAGAACCACCCTGGCCCAGACAGCTAGGTGCTAAGTTCCTACCTCAGCCCTCAGGTTTATACAAATTAGCATTCTTGTGCAGTACAATAACTGGGGTAGCCTACCCAGGTACCAACATGGAGGAGGTGGCACAAAATGGCTGCCACCACAGCCATGCAATCATATCAGTAACATCATAGTCTATAGATGTGTCATGCCTAGTGGGTAGAGTTGGGGGTGGACCAGGACTTGCAGAGGTAAGCCACAGTTTGGGAAAACAGAGGGCAGATCCAAGTTACAAGCCAGGGGTTCAGAAACCAGAAGTCAGAAGCCGAAAGCGAAGCCAGGGGATCGACTAGGATAAGAGTTCAGGAAGCAAGATAAGGTTAAGCCAGAGTTCAAACACCGAGCCAGGGGATTTACCAAAGTTAGTGGTTAGGAGGCAAGCTGAGTTTAAACCAGAATTCAAACTCTGAGCCAGGAGTTTTACCAGAATTTTGTCTTCCTTTATAGTGGGGGTGTGTGGCCCTCTGCCTGGGATCACTTGAGCATATATTAGCAACTTTTATTAGAAGCAGGATGTTGGCCACCATGGTTCCGCTGCTTTGCCTGTGTCAGGTTAGGGTGTTATGTCTTGTGTTGTGTCAGGGTTGATGGTAGCTTTTTGAAGCATTTAGATCACGAGCAGGCAATATGGTGGAACCGGCTAGCAGTCAGACTCCATTTCCCAGCAGCCCCTAGCCATGTGGCTGGGGCAAGTTTAAATGGAGACCCCAGCAGCAGTTGTGCTGTGATAGTGCCAGGCCAGGGTTTCTGTGGAGACCAGCCCCAGAAGCACTGGCAGTGTGCACGGCAGGGCACATTGGTACTTCAGAGCCCAGCAGGGATCTTGCGGTAGTGACAGTATGATCTAGAGCCAGGGCAGAGCCATGATCTGCAGCCTGCATGCTTCGGGCAGGAGCATGCAGGCAGTGGATTATGGTTCTGCCCCAGCTCCTTGCAGCAGTGACAGAATGTTCTAAGAGCCAGGGCAGAGCCACAATCTGCTGCCTGCATGCCCCTGCCTAGAGCATGCAGACTGCAGATTGCGGCTCTGCCCTGGCTCTGGATCATGCTGTCACTGCCGCAAGATCCCAGCCGGGCTCCAAAGCAGCTCTGCACCATACCAGCAAGGACAGCACTAGGGGGAGACTTGGGGAGACTATAGCCACCCCAAAATTCCCCATATTCCCCCCTCTCAGAGGCTCCACAACTGCTGCTGCCCCCCCTGCACAGGCAGCAGCAGCTGAGCCTGCCCCACTCCCATCCACAACGCAGCCCCTTCCTCAGCCCCTGCCACCAGGAAGAGGCTGGCACTACTGCTGCCTGCCAGCACTGCTAGGGCCAGTCTCCACAGAAACCCCAGCCCCATGCTATCACAGTGCAGCTGCTGCTAGGATCTCCATGAAAACCAGGCCCGGCCATGCGGACAGGAGCTGCTGGTTAATGGAGTCCACTGCCAGCTGGATCTGGCACACGGGCTGAACTTTGCCTGTTCCTGATTTAGATTATGGACTTGTATAAGACAGTTTGGATAGGGGTTATCCTGCCTCAGGTAGGGGGTTGGACTAGATGTCCTGTAGAGACCTCTTTTAGCCCAACTTCTCTATGATTCTATGATCTCTTATATAGGAATCTAGCCTAATACAGATTCACCCAGGAACTTTAGGCTGTCGTTAGCTTAAGGGGATTTAAATCTGCATTTCTTGGGCTCTGATGTCTTCCCTCTGGATTGAATTTTAAATTGAACAATTATAAAAATCACGAATAATCTTAAGAGCAGAGAATGGAACCAACGGCTCCACCTCCCCAGCTGAGCACTCTGACCACTGGCAGATGTTATCAACAAGTCTCTCACTGGGATTGTAGAGAGGCAGCAGCAGGGCGCCAGACTACCAAGCGTAGACCCTGAGATGGTGCAGAGTCACTTGGAAGAACTGGATGCCTTTAAGTTGGCAGGGCCGGATGAGCTCCATCCGAGGGTACTGAAGGCACTGGCTGACGTCAT
>NW_005842521.1:134640-142532 GCF_000455745.1 Alligator sinensis
TTTCCTGCCTATGCAGGGGGTCGGACTCGATGATCTATTGAGGTCCCTTCCGACCCTAACATCTATGAATCTATGAACATCTCTGTTGTATTTTGGAAAATGTATCACTATTTTTATCCAAAGGCTTATTATATAGTCAAACATTTCCTTTTAAGCTGCTTTGAACAGAAGATATGATTGTCATCTAAAGGATATTTGTAGTGAGATGTACCTGCTTCCAGGGAAAAAAAGGCATCTTTGAAACACCTGAAAATCTTCAGCTAAAATCTGAAAACAATTTAATTAAGAGACATGGCAGAGGTGCCTTATTAGAAGATGCAATATAAGTGTCTCGCACCACCATTCACCTGCACATACCAGATTCCACAACTCAACTACTGCCCCCTTATGAGGGCAAATCAAGAGAAAAAGACCATAGTGCCTCATGGGACATGTAGTTCAGGTGTATTATGCCATCCTTTTCCTCTGTGTGCTGGACACTCTGGCCAAACTACAACTCCCAAGAAGCACCACAGCAGTATATAAGGAAAGGAAAGGAAAGGAAAGCAATCAGCCTTTATTTGAAAGCTTTTGGCCAAACATTTCTACAGCAGAAAAATTACTATATTTTCTCACAAAAAACATGCACCCCCCCCACCCCCCGAACCATCTGTAGAAAATTTCAGTGTGCATTGTATGTGAGAAATATGGTAAAAGCTGTTTCTGCCAGTTACTGTCAAAAGCAGAAGTAACATCTGCATGTGACTAACAGGCCTATTTGTCATCCTCCAAGGGCATGGATCTAGGTCCACCACAACTTTTTAGGCTCCCTCAAACAGGGAAGCTACAGAAAAGGATGCCAATTGATTACTAAGGACAAATAATAAAGAAAACAGGGACATGAGTGGAGGTCAAAGGTTCAAACAAGATTGCCCAGGGGGGACACCAAGCAAGGCACACTGGACAGCACCCACTAGCCCTCAAATGAGTCCAAGGAGCCAGCAGACACTGCCCAGTGATACTCTGCTCAGAGACAGGAACAAAGTAGGGTAAAGAAAGCAGCCCCACAGCAATGTTTCCTCTAAGGTGTAGTGATCTGTGAGCGCACTGCTTCAGTCCATGAGTGCGCTGCTTCAATCCGTGAACATGCCACTTCAGTCCTGCCTCTTAGAGGGAACCTTGATCGCTACACCTTAGAGGGAACGTTGCTAGTGAGCATCTCAAACCCACCAGTCCTCCCTCCCTCTGGTTTCTGCACCAAAGCTGAGAACCTTCCCCTTGCCCTGAACCATTTTCTGCTCTGTCCATTTTCTGCTCGTTTTCTGGCTCCAGTTCTTTCCCTGAGGATGAGATTCCTTTTCTTAATTTTAAAGCTCAATCTTTCCTTTAAATCCTGAGCCTCAGCCCTGCCCTGCAAGCCCATGCCCTCAGAGACCTTCTTGGCCTGTACAGTACTTCTCAGATGTTTGTTAATGGGAACAATAGCCAAATCCCCTTTGCCTCAGGGTGAAGCCGGCGGGGCTCAGGGCAAAGCTTGCCTGAAGGGGCTGGGGAGCAGAGCAGTTCCCCAGAGCCAGCGGATCCTGCACCATGCCTGGCTCTGCCCCAGCCCGTGTCCCTACCCCCACCTTGCCTTGGGGGTGGCTTCAGCTGGGGCTGCGCTCTCCCTCCCCACGGGAATGCTGGTTTGGTGAGGAATGCAGCGGCCCCTGCTCAGCTGAGCGGTAAGTGTGCCGTACTCCAGGGGCAGCACCCAAAGTTTTTGGGAAGGTCCTTGGAGCCAGGGGCTGCTGTCCTGCCTCGGAAGGTCCTCGGAGCCACAGTGGGAAGGCTGGTTCCTTCAGCTGTGGGAACAATCCCCACAGTGCAGTTACTACACAGCAACATTTTTTATTGTATGCAGCTGCGCATGTACGCAGCTTAGAGGGAACCATGCCCCACAGTCCCTAGGGACCCTCCTAGCCAGAGTCTCCTTCTTGGTCAGATACATGGCCACTTGGCCAGGGCCAGAAAAAGGTTGACTAGGAGGTCCCAGGCCTTGGTGGGGCCACAGACAGGGAGTGCGGGGAATAGTGCAGCCAGAACCTCAGCAGGTGGTTCCAGATGAAGCAGCGCAGGGACTGCGGCCTAGCACACTCCAGGTAGGCAGTATGCCAGGGTCTCCCTCTGCTCACAAAAAGGGCAGGTGTCAGGGACATATGTGAACTGTGCCAGTTACACACCCATGGTGATGGCTCCATGGAGGAGCCACCCGCTGAGGTCCTCATTGGGTCATGGGATCAGGGTGGAGTACAGATTTGTCTACCAGGGACCCTCACGCCCCACATGACTCACAGGTAGCAGAACAATAAGCAGGCTGGACTCCCTAGTTGCTACTACTTGGTTACTTATTACAAGGAAATATATTTTTCCATCATTCTACCTTTCAAAAACAAAGTGGGTTTTTTTTCAGGGCTTGTTGCATGCAAGAAAATATGGTACTTGCTGAGTAGATCCATCATCACCATTTTATTTACTGTATTTGGGGGGTGGGGGTGGAGAGACAATGACAAAACAAAACATTTTAAAACTGTTTTCAGAATAGTTCTCATAATAATTTCAAGAACAATTTGTATGAAAATATGACAAAATTATATCAAATTACAAAGGCCTACTTTGAACTCTTCAAGATGAAAAGAATATTTGAAATTGAAGAAGAATTTCACAAAATTTCTTCTTCCTTTCTCAGCCAGATGTAGTAGTGAAGAAAATACTTTTTTCAGATTTTCAAGGATGCTGAGCACTCAGAAGTTGCTACTGTCAATTTAGTTTGATGCAAAATAACTTTATGTGCATTCACAATATTGCTGATTATGTTATTCTCATTTTAACATCTAGTTGCTTGCCAACTTCCTGTAGTAATCAAAAAAAATGATGCTTAAAACTTTTTCAGAGACTCTCACACCTCATTTTACTCTAGCTTCTGACCTTCCTATACACCGCCTGCCTGCTGAAACAGGGGGAGGTTGTCAGTGGCATTAATTAATTTATCTATCAAACCCATTGGTAGAAAGTGTGTCCTCTTAACCAGTTTTTTCCTTAAGAATAAATGCCTCATCAATCTTAAACATATCAACCTGCATACACAATTAAAGCCAAATAGAATAATGACTGAGATTATTAGAGGGCACATGCTATTGTAGCAAGAGAGTACCATCCATCCATTAGTCATTCTGCTTAGGTATACACATCTCCTTATTTCCATTATGAAATCTGTGGAGAGAGATACACCTACTTTTTCTAGCAGGTCAGTGATGTGCTTGTAGTATTTCCATAGGCCTCTGCCAATCAGAACACAAAGAAACAATGAAATAAACTTTGATGTCAGCAAACATTGAATCAGAGAGAGAGGAGAATAAATGCTATGGCAGTGTTTCTTAAACAACTATCTTGTGGATTACCATAAAAGTTGATTCACAAGAGGTCTGCTCATTAGTGAAATAATCTGTGAAAGTAAAGGACTTGCAAAATGTTCGTACCATGACTTCTTGATGCAGAACATGGATTAGCAACCTTCTGCTACTGAGGACCATTGATTGCAACCCAGCCTACATCATAGGCCACATACCTGAACTTCCCTAGTAATCAGCACATGGAATAGATAAATGAAGGCTGGGGCTAGGACCTTGGGAATGTCACCTCTGCTGCTATCACTGTTGTTGCTTCCCTGAGCTGCCATGGGCTGGTTCCAGTCTCTTCACACAATGGAGTCAGGTTTCAGGCAGTAGGTTGCGAGCTCTTAGTGGCAACCTGTTTGTCATGGTGCAGGGTCCCCCGGGAGGGCCATGATGCCCCTAGGGCTCCGTGAGCATGCTGGCTCCACCTGTGGGCGCCTTCTAATCTCACCTGCCACATCTTGCTGGTATAACTAATAAGTAGGGAGGCTGCGCATGAGTTTCTATTTGGTCACAGTCCTGATGGTCCCCCACCTAAACCCTGAG
Source organism: Alligator sinensis (assembly GCF_000455745.1). Classification (NCBI taxonomy): domain Eukaryota; kingdom Metazoa; phylum Chordata; order Crocodylia; family Alligatoridae; genus Alligator; species Alligator sinensis. The sequence continues at coordinate 138,600 of NW_005842521.1, forward strand.
GGTTCTTAGACCCCTTGCTGGGTCCTGCTCTTAGTGGTTGGTTTCCAGGATACCCTAAGCCTTATGGGCTAAATGTCTGGCTCCAAAACCGCCCCTTTACCATGCCCCATGCCTTGCAGGTAGTATTTAAATGTTGTCTCCTTTGATGAGGCCTCAGTCTAGTTTGGCCTCCTGTCGTCATTCACCCTTAGCCCCAGTAGTGGCACCCTCTGGTGCTGGGCTCTCTGCAGCCCTGTCTCCATACCTTCACTGGTGCTGGGGCTCTACACAGTAGTGTGTCCCAATGACATCTCCTCCTCCCCAGTAGACTCAGCCCGGTCCACCGATATAAAAGACAACAGAAAAACAAGCCCCTGGGCTATAACATAATACAAACAATGCAAGCCACACTCTGTCTCTTTAAAAAAACAAACTTCTCAAGCATTGAGTGCATCCCAGCCCTAGGTACCTTAGGGGCTCCTGGAGCCCCATTAACCATATAAGCAGCAGTTCAGGCAGCCACAGTGTCTCTGTGTAGTTCCAACAAAAGACTGAATGTTCCAACAAAAAGTTTGTTTCTGGTAAAAGACAAGCATGGCAAAGTTTGATGCAAATTAAAGCACTTTCCTAGCACTATGGCATATGATTTTTGGAAATATTTTTTTGTAGGTGGAACCAAGAAGACCGCACAGGCTAAAAAGAAGGAATGAAATCATCAAACAAAATGGTTAACTGGCATTAGGGATATATCCTAAACTTAAAAAAAAAAAAGACACTACAGCACATTAGTAGACATGAAAGCTGTTTTTGAAAATGGATCTCATTTACATTTGCAAGCATTTGTGCAGGGTTCTCTAGAAAGGATATCTAAAAACTACCTATCATCACTTGAAGACCCATGTACCATAGCTCAGGGTCGACTCCATACCTTATAGGAGGGCACAATGCATAGTAGAAATTCAGATCTAGCTGTGAATACTTTCTCTTGCAAGGTTGGTTATCAGTGTGGGCTTTTTGTGACTAAAGGTGGATTAGGATTGTAGGTAGTATTCCCTAACATCTTTTGTGCAGCAAGTGATTACATTTATGATTTCCCTGCATATGCCCATATGCACAGTGAAGAAAACCTATAGGCAATAGAAAGCCACTGTCGCAGCAACCAGCTTTGACTAGCTTGTCTACTGCCTGTGAATACATGTGAGGTGTAGAGATATTGTGGTGAGTTGACTGTGACTACTGTTTGTGAGTGAATATAAATTTCACATCACGATGACCATTTCCTAATTGCTGTTGAATTTTTTCCAGCGTAACTTACTTTTCAAGCTGGTTCTTCTTGAGCAGGCTGTGTGGAGACTGTTCCTGCTAGGAAGCAATTAACAAGAATTAGAACAGGTGCTTCTCTTGGCTCCCATCCACGTGCTTTAGCAAAGCAGCTTGCTGTGTTCCCTCTCACTTCCACATCAACCTAGGCATACTCCTCCAGTGATGCAGAGTTCTCTGAGGCTCTGTTTACAGTATGATGGCAACCCTAGAGTATGGGCCTTTTCCACGCCACTGTTAATGTATATGTGGATTTTTATGCCAGCTACTGTCTCAATGTGTTTTAGCATCTTTTAGAGACAGAGTTAAGAAACCAATGATTGATACATACTTTAGTTTCAGTTAATGCAAGTTAGTCACTGTAAGCACATTTTGCTTTGCCAGTAATTCAAATCTTCCTCCATGCTCCATGACAATATGTTGCTCTTATCTTGCCATTAGTAGATCTCAAAGCACTTTACAAAGGCAGTATCATTACTCTCATTGTTCAGATGGGGAAAGGGAGGCACAGAGCTGGACCTTGAGATGTCATGTCCTGTGACAGTTTCTCAAAAGGCAGCTGCAAAGCATTACCTCCTACAGGACATGCTTCCTGGTAGGGCCCGTTCCCCATAATATATGACCTCTTTCCCCCTGCAGGGTGTTTTGCTCCCCTTCCCATTAGGGCACCCTCCCACCTGAGTTGCAAGGTAAGTCTGTGCTTAGATAAGCCATGCATATTAATTCCCCAGACCAGAAGTAGCATCAGCAGACAACACAGGTCTCTGGAGGTTTAGTCTTCCAACAGTAGGACTGCTATAGTTTATAAGAGCATTTTATTTCTGTAGACCTTTAGCCTTTTTATCCCACTTACCATTTATCAATTTGAGATAGGCCTGAAAGAAAGAATTTGAAGAATCAGATCTGTCTTGTAATGAGCTGAACCACACAACCACACACTCAATTTGGGGAAGGTTCATGTCCAAATTTCCAATTCCATGCCAAGTCTGGAAAAGTTTGAATTGGGTGTTTACATTATAGAATTAGGCCCCAGGGCTCAGTAGAACTGTTTTAAGTGTAGGTAGGAGACAGATGGATACAAAGATGACACAGAAGTCACTCAAGAGCTGCTTAAATCTACCCAAGTTGCAAATGGCTGATACTACAATTAGAGATAAGCATAACACATGTAGATGCTGGCGCTACTCTTTCCTACAGGCATGCTCACTTTGCAGCAGTGGAAGTAAATGACATAATTGGAATAAGTTTCATGTCAGAAAGGACCTCAGGGCAGGTACTACCTTTATATTTTATGTTTGTGTATAATAGGTTTCCAGGACATGTTTGGGGTCCTTAAATCCCATCCCAGGAAAACATTAAATACTCTGCTACATTTCATATACTGGCTCTAGTGTCAGCCACTACTGGTGATTTTACAAAATCACCTGCCCAAGTTTCATAGTTGGTAGGGTCAGAAGGGACCTGAGCAGGTCATCAAGTCCAACCACCTGCCACGGCAGGAAAGAATGCTGGGGTCAAATGACCCCGGCTAGGTGATTGCCTAGCCTCCTTTTGAACACCCCCAGGGTAGGAGTGAGCACCACTTCCCTTGGAAGTTGGTTCCAGATCCTAGCCGCCCTGACTTTGAAGTAGCACCTCCTGATATCTAGCCTGAATCTACTCTCAGTCAACTAATGGCCGTTATTCCTTGTTACTCCCAGTAGTGCTCGGGGGAACAGGAACTCTCCCGTTGCCTGCTGGTCCCCCTTGGCCAGTTTATAGGCGGCCACCAGATTGCCTCTCAGCCTTCTCTTGTGGAGACTGAACAGGTTCAGGTCCTGTAGCCTCTCCTGCCTTGCTCCCCCGATCATGTGAGTGGCCCTCTGGACACTCTCAATGCTGGCCACATCCCTCCTGAAGTGCGGCGCCCAGAACTGGACACAGTACTCCAGCTGCGGCCTGACCAGTGTTGCATAGAGGGGGAGGACTTCCTGACTGTGTCCTCACATTGGCGGCCCATGTTCATCTTGGAGTCAATAATGACCCCAAGATCCTTTTCTGCCTCTGTGCTGACAAGAAGGGAGTTCCCCAGCCTGTAGGTATGCTGCTGGGTCTTCCTCTCCAGGTGCAATACCTTGCATTTGTCAGTATCAAATCCCATCCTGTTCTCATCCACCCACCCCTGTAACCTGTCCAATTCTAGTTGCAGCCTGTCTCTCTCCTCTAGCGTGCCCACTTCTCCCCACATGTTAGTGTCATCTGTGTGTAGCAGCATTAAAAAAATGAACCCACCTGAAAAATGGGAAGGGCTGCCCTGCAGAGAGACAGAGTTTGTCCCAGCGGGGACACTGTAGGCTCTGAGGGCAAGTGAAGCTGTTTGGAGGGAGCCCTGTTGGAAGTGGGAGGGATGACGTAACCCCAGCAAAGTTTTGAAATATAGCCGTTAGCAAAAGCCCGGGAAGGGCCCTGGCCTGGGATTGGCTGAGAGGCTTGGATAAAAGGGGGGAGTAGTTTTCCCACCGGGAGAGAATGAGAGAGAGAGGGGCTGAGGGGCAGGCTGGAGACCGGAGAGAGAGTCTCAACACAGTGGTCCCTCGGAGAGCCCCTGGCAGTGCCCTACAGAAGCAGCAGCAGAGGCTGGACCGGGGGGGATAC
>NW_005842521.1:142739-153474 GCF_000455745.1 Alligator sinensis
TGCTCCGTCCTGAGTCAGGGAAGGAGGGTCAGAGGCAGGGGGAGGCTGTCTTGCAGGGACTGCAGAGGAGGAGCCGTCCCCTGCTGCCCGGAGGCCTCTGGAGCACAGAGAGGGACACCAGCACCAGGGAGCACCCACAGACCCTGCGCAGGGACACAGACAGTCCCGCTCCCTGAGACACCCCACCAGGGGCAGTGCACACAGGATCCCCAGTACACCGTGTGCAAGTGAGAGACTGTGTAAATAAGTTCTTGAGGGTTTATTAGTTGGTATATCAATGTGTTTATTTATTGGTTACTTATTATTTTGTAAATAATTAAATCTTGTAAATAGTTTTATAACTGTCTGGGGGGGTGCTTGATTGTAAGGGGAGGCTCTCTGCTTGGGGACCTTCCAGCAGCTTCCCAGGGGGGCAGGGCTACTGGTTACCGGGTACCCCAGGATTCCACTATTTAGGTGAGGGCGTGTGTAGTGTCGTGCCCTGGGTTACATGCAAATTTGAACAAGGTGCTTTTCACCCCCTCGTCCAAGTCGCTGTTGAAGATGTTGAACAGTGTGGGCCTGAGCACCGATATGTGGGGAACCCCACTGCCCACATCCCTTCAGGTTGAAAATGACCCGTCCATCACCACTCTCTGGGGACGGCTCTCCAGCCAATTTGCAACCCATCTGACTGTGTAGGCATCGACACCACAGTCGCCTAATTTTTTAATGGGAATGGGGTGAGAGACAGTGTTGAAGGCCTTCCTAAAGTCCAGAAAGACTACGTCTACCGCGACACCTGCATCCAAGTATTTTGTGACCTGGTCGTAGAAGGCCACCAGGTTGGTCTGACAAGTGGCCTGAACCCATGTTGCTTGCCCCTAAGCATAATCTCTCTGCTGGTCCCTCACAGATGTGCTCCTGGATAATTTTCTCGAAGAGCTTCCCCAGGACTGAGGTAAGACTAACAGGCCTATAGTTTCCTGGGTCCTCATTCCTCCCTTCTTTGAAAATGGGGACCACATTGGCCCTTTTCCAGTCCTCTGGCACCTCACCAGAGCACCAAATCAGTTCAGCTCCTCCTACGTGTAACAGCAATATATTCACCTTGAAAATGATTACCACCAGAAGTTGTATTGCCTAATGGGCTCCTAAGGCCATATATCAATCGGGAACACAATGGGAAAAACCTGCTGTAAACTAAATTAAGGTAAAAGGTATTGTACATGTCTATGCTGCCTCCACTGAAGCCCCAAGAACACTGCTGAGTACCCTCCATCCACCCACTCAGCCTTCACGTGGATCAAATACAGAAATCAAGTGAAACTGCCGCAAAGGCATGCACACACCCACCACTGTAAAGAACACTGAAGACAGATCTCACAAGCTGTGGCAGGGGTTACCACATTTCTAAGACATGTGAAGGAAGTGGTAGGTAGGTGCCATTCACCGGAGTGCTCCAGAAGCAAGATAGATGTGCCCTAAAATAAGTTAACATAAATTAAACATCAAAATTCACACAAAACACTCTTAACTCTAACCACAATTTTTCAGTATAGAGACTTAAATGCATTTGTGCTTAAGATATTTCCAAGGAGCTTTACAGTATTATTTCTAAAACTTATCAGTATACATATATGCAAATCCTACACAATATAGAATTACACTTAAGTAACAGATCTATTAGAAACCAGCGTCACTGTAGATGTTCCTCCACACACAGCATAACTGAAGCCATAAGGCTGTTCTTCATAAATATTTAAAAATTAAAGAATATAAAAGTCTGACTTGCACTCATTTTGTGAACTTTAAATATAACTATTTCTATCTTGACACCTACATATGTTCCCACACAAAAATATATTAACTTGCATAAAAGAGTAAAGAGGATAACATCCTGACTGAGATAAAATATGAGAAGAAATAGTAATGTACACAAGATCAGAGTTTTGATATGTAAATATAGATTTCTTATTTGGACTTGGTTTATATTGATCAAATTATTAGAATAAAGAAGAAAGGGATTGACATAGTTTATGATGAAACAACATTTGGATTTTCTGTATTGTATGGCTTTGTTTTACTTAGGAATAGGTCTATGTGGTATTATTTGCTCTCACATTTTCTTTTTTGGTGTTCACTTGAGTGTGTATAGAACTTTAAACCTGAAACTAGCCCTAATGATTTAAACATGGAACTTCTCATGTGTTTAAATACCCGAATGATTTGAGGCCCAAAGGCCTGACCCTGAGCCACGTATTTATGGATTTTTGCTGTTCATATCAATTGGACATTTACACAGCTTAAGTATGAGCAGCTCCTCCCAATAAATACCCCCCAGCTACCAGGGGAAAGCAACGTGGTCTAGTATATAGAGCTCTGCACTGGGCAATAGGAAACCTGGGGCTCTGTTCTTCTCAGCTGTCCCCCTTGCCTTGATGAGTGATTTTGGGCAAATCACTTCACTTCTCTGTACCTCTATTTCTCTGTCTGTAAGATGGGTATAATGATACTACTTTGTAAAACACTTTGAAATCTAAAGATAAAAGCACTGTATAAAACAACGGAAAGTCTTTATTAGCTGAACATCTCTCTGTTCTCCTTGTTGCTAAAGAAACCCAGAATAATTTGAAGTGGCATGTCTCTACCAATTCCAGTGCACTATGTGGGTAGTACATTGAAATAACAAAGGCCTTGCACATGTTACTTTCCTAAGGCCTATGGAAACCTAAGGCCAGATCTGATTCATGACCTGTAATATTTTTCAACAACTGCTTTGGCCTAGAAATCTCAAATGCCTCAAATTTGTCAGGGGTGTAGGTTGTAGCCGTGTTGGTCTAAGGACATAGGCAGACAAGGTTTTTTGGGTACTCCAGCACCAACATCTCCTTTTTAGACACAATGATCAGTATCCAGAATGATAAAATTCAGACCACATTATACAAGAAACCCACAGACCAACATACATATCTTCACAGAGCCAGCAATCACTCTAAACACACCAAAAAAGCTGTGATATACAGCCAAGCCCTCAGATACCACCGAATTTCCACTGAAGTGAACACCTGGGATTGCCACCTCACCAATCTCAAAAAGGCTTTCACCCAACAAGGACACTCCTCCAGAGAGATAGATTGCATGTTTGAAAGAGCCACCCGGATACCACGTGAAGAACTGCTGCAGTACAGAAGAAACCCCCCCACAAATCGCACACCGCTGGTTATGACATATCACCCCTCCCTTGAACCTGTACGGAAAATCCTCAAACAATTGCAACCCATACTAGAAAGAGACCCTATTCTTAAAAAGATCTTCCCAGAGCCACCCATCCTAGCCTTCAAACAAGCACCGAACCTCGTTAACTTCATCACCAGAAGCAAACTCCCTCAAGCCCAGAACACACCCAGTGGATCCAGACCGTGCCAGGACAAGAAACGCAAAACCTGCCAACACATCTCCACCACCCCCACAATTGCTACACCCCACAACAGAGCCATCAGCATCCCATGATCTTACAGCTGCATTTCCAGAAATGTAATATATCTCATCCAATGCACCAAATGCCCTGATGGAAAATACGTAGGAGAGACCAAACAACAACTGCGCACCAGAATGAATGCACACTGGAAATCTATCAAAGACAGGAATACCCAATTACCTGTGGGAGCAGATTTCTTACAAGAAAACCACTCTCTCTCCAATCTCAGTCCTGATCCTCAAAGGAAACTTACACAACACTTCCCAGAGACGAGCCTATGAACTCCACTTCATCAACCTCCTGGATACTAAAAATCATGGACTAAATATAGACATTGGATTTATGACACATTATAACCTGCCTGACATCTGACTCCCCAGGTATCTCTCCACTGTCATCCCCCTTCTCTCTCTCCCCCACCCCCCACCTGTCTCTCACCCATTGACTCCTCAATCTACATTTTCACTGACTACCTGTCTTTTATGCAGCCCAGCCCAGCCGCTGGCTTCTTTACTTTTCATTCCATCCAGGAAGAGCACACTCCAACTGCTGAAACTTCCTTAGCCTGACAAAGGGTTTTTGAACCCGAAAGCTTGCATAATAGTTGTTTTCCAACTATTTAAGTTGGTCTAATAAAAGATATTAGATTCACCCAAAGACCCTTGTCTGTCAAATTTGTCATGGATTTGACCATAAATAAAAATCAAACCTTACCACCTTAATTGCAAATATCACAGGTTTCCAGCATTTAGGAGGTTTTAAACCATAATATTATGCTCACATTATTTTAAGGGCATTATATTCTTAGTTTACCTCTGTCTCAACACTTTTTTGTAGTGCAGCTATAAACAAGAATGAACTCTCATAACTGAAATCCTACCTGCCTCAGTTGAGCTAGAGCTGCATGTAATGAAAAGCGAATGATGTATTCCATTCTAGCTCATTATGCACTTCAGGTTATCTGAGGTTGTTCTAATCAGTAGAGATGAACAGGTGGCAGTAACAGTTCAATGTAGAAAGCAAGCATCTTTGTGTAAACATTGGCTGCTTTTCCTGTGCAACAAGACAGTTTCAGTGTAGCCATCTAGTGGAAGCCAACTGAAATAATCCCAATTAAACAACAGGGGAGGATTGTTTCAGCATTCAAAGGAACTCCAAGCAAATACTTGGTCAATCAAAGCGCACACACTACCAGCATATGTTGGTTTATGCTCTAATCTGAAAATAATAAACTACAGATAAATCCCTTATTTGGCAGCCTCCAATCTTAAGAAAATGTTGCAAAGTATAACCACATATAATGAAACTGATTCTTCTCTCCTCCAGCTTTTCTTCTGGTGTGGCTGTGCTGAGTTAAACAGGGTTATTTTTTAGAGGAAAATCAGGCCCACTGCATACAATTGTTATGTGCCTCTGCTAAGCTCCCTATTTTTTCAAGCCCTGTGAGTGCTTATTTAATAGACATAAATGATGAATATAAAAATTAACTAAAGTAATCCCCCCTCCCCCAATCTTACGAGAATACACATATGACTGGGTAGGCTGCCTGACTTTATAATGCCTTTGGGGGAAAATTCCACATTTTATATATTTGAGAACAATATGGAAGGAAGTAGGTCCTAGACCAATTTGATGAGAAAACATTAGAAACGTTATCATTAGAGACACAGAGAAAATGTTTGTTTCAGCTATTGGGGCTGCTGTACGAGGCAGCATAATACAAACATTGTCTTGCGCTGTGCAGACGGCAAAAAACTGTGATTCCGTTCACTAATAGAAAGAACCCCAAATTGCATTCTCTGTGCTCTCTCCTCTGTTCTTTCTTCACACAGATATTTTCATTCTAATTGCCAGTGGGCTTCACAATGAAACAGTCATTCTTTGATAGAACTGTGAGGAGCATGAGAGTTAAGGGCAGCACTAGAAGATGAACTGAAATTCTGCCTCTGACACATACTCTTTCTACAGCTTTAAACAATTCACATCCATACCTGTGCCTCAGTTTCTCTACACATAAAATGAGGAAAGTAACACTATGTTAAATACTAACAGGTTAGGACCATCTTATTGAAGTATTAATATTATCAAGATAGGTGCCAATATTTTCTGCAGTGTAATACCCCGGTGAACTATCAGGCATCATAAGATGAATGTAAGCACGTTTGTCTATAATTATCTAACAGAAGTTTTGTGAACATTAATTGTTCAATTATAGGGAGAACACTGCTCTGAGCTAACTCAGAGCAATTTTACAGGATCTGCATTGCTGTAACTAAAAAGAGAACCTGGCCTAATATTTGTAAAGTTCTTGAAAGATGAGAAGGGTTATAAATTGTAATCCCCAGATTTAAAGAAATTAAAATGCAGGCCAATAGACCCAATTTTAATATCTTTGACCATATTGTGTAGCACTTAATTAAAAGAAACCCAAAACTGAAATCAATGCCAAACATGAGACAATGATAAGAATCTGGTCCAATATGACTCAACATACATAAAAGCTAGCTTCCACCAGCCTTTCTCACACTATCTAATATCTTATTCAACAAACAGATGAAATCATTCCAATTGTTTGGGTTATTTGCACAGTAAATTACTATTTGGTGTATGGAAAGATTACAGAATTAGATCCTAAATTATTACACTTAGTTTAGCAGCTATGCCCCCAGTTATTCCTAATAATATATTACCATATTAAACACAAATAAGCATAGAACATGAGTTATTCTAGGCTTTGCATTTTGTTAGAAACTAAAATGTCTAGGTTTTTTGGCAGTTTAATACTTAAAAGTTTATATGCAGAACTCCCATTAACATTATAAGGGAGCATGGCATCAAAAATCCCAATGCCTGGAGAAAGAGAATAGACTCCTAAGTGAGCGTCTATTATAAAGTGACAAAGAACTGTAGTCTCTGCAAAAGCCTGCAAAGAGTATTCTTCTGTTTAATGCTCTAATAAGTGTCCTATTATCCATTTAGTTCAATTACACTGAATGAGTCTGGTTTCTCCAAAGCTTTTCACTTTGTCATATCCTACACCACACAGAGTACAGGGAGGCTGACAAAAAAGCTAAGCCCATGCTAGCTCCTGGATAGCTGTACTGATGTCTCACTGTATCCCTATAAGAAATAGGATCCACTCTCTGGCAAAAAGAAAGCCAGCATCACAATGGCCCCCAGTAGAGCCTTGCAGGTAAAAGTCTGACAATGATCCCATTGTAAACCTCCTCTAGTCAAAATGTTTTTAGTCTCATCCATTAATAAATGAGAACACAAGGAGCCAGATAATTCTCTTTTATGCTGTTTTTAGGATTATACAGGTGTTGCTACGAGGAAAACTTAAGCAAAGTTCTGTATATTTTTAAGATTTTAAAAATTATGAAATTATGAATTTGGTTGTTTTTAAATGTATTCTTTTAAATCATGCATTTTATTTTTATGCTCAGTTCTCCATAGTGTCACAGAGCAAAAAAGACAGATACGCAATACGATCAAATGAACAGAGTATAAAGAGATGTTTAAAGAAGCAATGACTCAGTAATGCTACTCAGTCTAACTCTAGAAATAGTCAGTGTTTGGAAATAATGAATGGAAAATAATTACAGCATTTAAAGATATTTCATATATTTTTAGTAGGTAATACATATATATCTATAAAATGTGTTTGAGCATGAGCAGACACATTTTTACATACCCTTTTTTGTATACTATATGTACAATAAAATCATTATGAAATCATTGTAACAATTGTGGATATGTGGTAACTATATCATGTGGCTATACAAGCCCAAACTTTTTGTAGTTAAGGCTCAGATTTTTTTTTCTGTTTAATTTTAATAGATCTGAAAATGCCAGCATATTCTTCAAAGTAAAATTACATATCTTATTTTTAATAAATTGTCAGACATGAGTTTTTCATAATACACTAGTCAGACAAAGCATCATCTATGTCTCATTCAATACATCATCTATGTTTTCTAAATTTATCCAAATATATATTTGCAAAATGGAGTATAATGGCTCCACAGGAGCCAGTATGGTCTATTAGGTAAATAACACATGCTTCTAAAATTGGCAAAAATGTATTCACATGATAGACCATAACAGTTACTTGAGAGTCATTACAGCATGTCTGGTAAATCATAAGCAATTAAAAACATTGTCTCAATGAATGCATATGCAAAAGAGTCAGCACTAAAGGAGTCATTTGGGTCTATAATATCAGTGCTTCTATGTATGCAGCAAAGCTGTATCATTTTGTGTCCTATTTTTGCCTCTTCCTATTAAATCATTCAGAAAAATCAAAACAAAGTAATCTGCAACACCATTCTAAATAATAACAAAGATTTGCAAATACTGATGTAAATTAGCAAGTACAGGCTGAAGGCTAAAACACTGTCTTCATCCACCTGTCTGGTAAGCAACATCACTTAGAGTTTGGGGGTGGCTTTTTCCATACACAACAAGGACAATCATGCTTAGAATGAAAGCCTTAACTGAAAGTCTTTTCCTGTCATGTGGCTGCTTATAACAGATCCTTAATTTAGTTTAACTTAGGAAGAAGTCCACACACAATTTTGTACCAGTATAGCTATTATAATTAAAGGAGTGTTTTTTTACACTGATAGAGTTATTCTGGTACAATATCTAGTGTGGATGCTGTTATATGGATAAAATGGTGCCTTAGCCCAGTGTAAGTTATTGTTCTCCCCTTATACAACTAGTCTATGCCACTATACATTTGGGAGTTATAGTACAGTAATACAAAATGGAACAACTTTTGTGCTGTAGATGAGTGTCATGCTTCTCTGAGTGTTATAGTAGTGTCAAGTTACCAAAATGCTCTCCTGTGTGTTCTCATCTGCTTCATTCCTAGTTTCCCAAGCCACTCACTACTACCATGTGTGATCCCCATGCATCATCACAGAGGGCCCCCTCCATCCTTCTTGATGAGCAATTGGCTAGTATTTGAATAGTGGTTATTCCATGACTTCTCTATTTTAACCTTTAAGTCTTTTAAAATTTATATCAGTTTTCTGTTTTCAAATCTTTCAAATTTTTAACCAGCCCAGCTAGTCTTGGCATAGTGGGATCCAGTGGCAGGAGGTGAAGCAGCCCACACAGCCCCCTCCTGTGCCCACGTGGTCCTCAAACCCCACTGCTGGCACCAGGGAACGAGCTCCCCATGCCAGAGATGTGGTGCTCTTTTTATTTTTTTAGACCCCTGGATATCCAGTGGTCTAATTTTCTCCCTGCAAGTTTGCAGTGCTGGGAACATTTTTTCATTCCTGCACGTGCTCATCTGGACACGCCCAGAGTGAATTAATGACAACAGGATTTGGGGTTATAGCTGAAGTCTTTGTGATGAGTTTTATTACCACCTCCAGAGGTAAAATCCAGTGTAAACAGCAAGTCATGGCAGGAAATGGTGTGATACGGTAGACCCAGGTGTGATGCAGCTCAAGAGGCCGGGCATGCCCATCAGCTGGTATAGAGGTTGTGAGCCTATCACATATGCCCTTTTAGCATTGGAAAAAAGCAAGCATGCAATCATTTAAGTGGTTTACAGTGGAAAAACATGACAAAACTACCACAAAATGTTACCTCTTTCAAACAAGAATTTCTTCACAATGCAGCATTTTTAGCACATGTAACACCTGTCAAAATCCCCATAATCAGAAGGAATACATTGTATAGGAACAGGGAACATGTTATATTTCAATTAATGTTCCATGAACATTTGTTCAAATGAGACTAATACTATGAATGCTTATAGACAGTGAAAACATGAGTCTTTGCATGAATATATGTTACCATCTGGATTCATGGTGCCTTTTTTAAATTAATTTGATTTTTCTCTTCCTCTCCATAAAAGTTTCAATAATCCAATGAGGGACCAGAAACTATATGACAATGACATAGGTGTTCTCTCACTCACTGAAAGTAATAAATAGTGAAGAGTCAATGAATGACTGAAGTTAGTAACTCACAATCAGTATTTTGATTGAAAAGCCTCTGAATACAGTATTCAAGCAATTCTGAGTAACAAGCAAATTAGTTTCATAGTTTCATAGTTGGTAGGCTTGGAAGGGACCTGAGCAGATCATCAAGTCTGACCCCCTGCCATGGCAGGAAAAAGTACTGGGGTCAAATGACCCCAGCAAGGTGTTCATCTAACCTCCTCTTAAAGACCCCCAGGGTAGGAGCCAGCACCACTTCGCTTGGAAGTTGGTTCCAGGTGCTAGCCACCCTGACTGAAGTAGCGCTTCCTGATGTCTAGTCTGAATCTACTCTCTGCCAACTTGTGACCGTTATTTCTAGTCACTCCTGGTAGTGCTCGGGGGAACAGGGACTCCCCCAGTGCCTGCTGGTCCCCCTGTGACTAGCTTGTAACAGGCCACTAGATCCCCCTCAGCCTTCTCTTGTGGACACTGTACAGTTTCAGGTCCCTTAGCCTCTCCTCGTAGGGCCTGCCCTGCTGCCCCCTGATGATGCGGGTGGCCTTCCTCTGAACCCTCTCAATGCTGTCCACATCCCTCCTGAAGTACGGCGCCCAGAACTGGACACAGTACTCCAACTGTGGCCTGACCAGTGCCGCAGTTGGAGTACTTAAATGAAAAATAAAAAAATAAAAAATGTTTATGGAAAACACACCAGTAGAACAGAGTTGACATTACCTGCTTAAAATATTTTATACGGCTCTGGGTCAGCAAGAATTTGAGATACAGGCAAACTGACTGGAGTAAAACTGAAACAATTCATGTTTCCAAAGATATCTTTAGCAACATTTCATAGATTTCATAGACATTAGGGCTGGAAGGGACCTCGGAAGATCATCGAGTCCAGCCCCCCCGCCCGAAGGCAGGAAGTCAGCTGGGGTCATAGGATCCCAGCAAGATAAGCATCCAATTTTTTCTTGAAGGTGTTCAATGTAGGTGCTTGAACCACCTCTGATGGCAGGCTATTCTAGACTTTGGGGGATTGGACAGTAAAGAAATTCTTCCTTATGTCCAGCCTGAAACGGTCTTGCAGTAGTTTATAACCGTTTGACCTCATCATCCCTTGGGGTGCTCTGGTGAACAAACGTTCCCCCAGATACTGGTGGTCACCCCTGATAAACTTATAGGTGGCCATCAGATCACCCCTGAGCCTGTGCTTTTCCAGGCTAAAGAGCCCCATAGCTCTCAGCCTGTTGTCGTAGGGTCTGCTTCCCTGACCTCTGATCATGCGCGTGGCTCTTCTCTGGACTCTCTCAAGCTTCTCCACATCCTTTTT